>NW_009723398.1:3869-17647 GCF_000703405.1 Apaloderma vittatum | reverse complement strand
CGCTCGGGCCGCGGCTCCCCAGGCACGAACCCGGCGTCTGGGGGATCCTTCCTCGGGTCGGGGCTTTCTCAGAGGTTCTGGCACGCGTGTCCAACCAGAAGGCGGGAAGAAGCCCCAAGAGCTCGTCGCTCTGATTCTGAAAATTAATCTTGCCTTTTATCTAAGGCTGGATTCCATCCACGTTCAAGTATTCAAGTCCAGTCGCCGCTTTGCTGCTAACCCAGGGCTTTACTGTTACATACTGTCCCTTTTACTGTTACATGCTGTCCCTTGGCTTTTCTATTTTTGTGGCCTGTTTATATACAGACAGGCCTGGTTTTACATAAATACAAATTTATATACAACAGTATATTCCCCCTCCCATTTATATAAAAAGCGCGTAAGTGAAACCTTGTTTTTTTCCCCACCTTCCAGCCCACGCTGTAGTCTGTTCCCAGGCACCTGAACTGACCTTGCTTTGTTTGTTCTCTTGGGCTTGTCTTGAAAAGATCAATAGGTCTGCGTCTTAGCTTTTGCCTTCCACACTCTTGCTGTTTATTACACCTTGGTCTTTTCCGAATGCTATCTTCTCTGTGTGTTTTTGACAGTGTGTGCACTCTTCATGCTCTGTTTTGAACAGTCTCTGTAACTGCCTCATGACAGAGCAGGAAAAAAAACCACCACCACACTTTGGTATGATTCTGAAATCCTCCGGTTGTGAGCTCTCTGCACTGTACAATCCACGTTCCATTCCATTTAAGCTCCACGGAAGTGCTGGGTTTTCGAGGCCTGATCACTTACAGCTGTCTTCCAGCATTAAACCCTGTACAGAACACTTAACAGGCAACCCTGACGAAAATAGCTTTTAAAAATATGGAAGTGTAGTAATTCACTTGGACTGGGTAAGGCTGGGATGTACTTTTCACTAGATTCCTACCCTGCTTCATCCCACAGCTCCTGTGCTGATCAGTGTCGGGACAGTAAGGTCCTGGTTCCTCCCCAGAGACAGCCTGGCTTCAAGGAGCCAAAGGAAAAAAAAGTGTTACTAAATTTAAGCCTTGAGCTAAACTTTAGGTTCCTATAGAACCTGCTTCGTATCATGGCTGTTGCAGCTGTCTCTCTCCTACTGTGTTTTCAGCTGGTTCAAATGTCTTTTAAGGATGGAAGAGCCTGAGCAGTCCCAGCGTTAGCAGACGCTGCTTCACTTACTGCTATTTAAGGTCGGCCGCTCTCAGTAATGTTAACGTAACATTTTAGCATTCTCTTTTTTCAACTGCCGGTTACTGGCTTACTGAGCAGAGTTTGGTATCTGAAACTCTGCACAAAGGCCTCTGGAACAGTTTACGGTGATGAAACAATCTTAGAGAATTGATGCTCTTGTGCGACTTCCTGTTCAGAGGTACAGAGGTGGAGAAAAATGCCTACAGGAATTTTAAAAAGGCCATAGAAGGTTGTGGAAGGAGACCATAATGTATTTCCAAACAGTAGCACTGTTTTAATACCTAGTTGTATTTTCAGAGGGCATTTCCAAATTAGTACAGGAGCAGGGAAGAATCCTCAAACTCCCTTCTTTCAAACAAAAATTAAGAATTACTGTTCTATTTTTACAGGTTATCTTATGAATGAAAGAGCTGAACAGATTGTTCATGAATTCTAGAGGGCACCTAGGTTGAAGCAATGGAGAGAATGGTACTAGTATGCATTTTATTTTTAGACTGTAAAAAGACATTGATTTCAAGGGAAGAATTGTTCCTTCTGATTGCAGTAAGTAACAGCAAACACAGGAGATAAACTCTTGGCCAGTTCATAAACTTCTAATGACTCAGTTAATTTGAAACCTTATGGGGGGCCAGCACACTATGGTCAACCTATAATTTCATTGTCAATATCTGGTATTTGTTCAGGTTTCACAGAATGCACATTCTTGTATTTTGTTTTACAAGCATATTTCTTTGACTTTTTTGGAGAACATGCACTGCAAGTCGCTTTCTTAGAGGGTCTTGAAGCTTCTGTTTCTTTGCTGAATCCGTGTTCTCATTGAGAATTTGCTTCACAGGAGCCGTGGAGATGTCTCGGACGAGCCCTTTTGCCTCCTGGCTTTGTGCTATGCTGCACTGCTTTGGAAGTTACATACTTGCTGATCTGTTACTTGGAGAATCTCCTCTTGATTACTTCAGTAATAACTCGAGTGTTATCCTGGCCACAGCAGTCTGGTGAGTCTTTTGCTCTTCCCCCAATCCCTTAAGCACACGAGGTTGCTACGCACAGACCCATCTGGTGGGCAGGGAGGCGCTCTGTGGGACACACGTGTATTACCTTGCCTGGATTAACTGGGGACAGAAGAGGTGGGGTGAGGTAGTCCTTCGTATCCCTAGATCTAGTTTCCAGTTTCTCTGACCAGTTGCTAACGCTTCCATTCGGTGGGTTGGGTCCAGCCCGGAGGCCGGGCAGTTCTATTTAGAGCTGCTGAACTGTGGCCAAACCGCAGAAGCAGCCCTGCACCGATACCACATCTAGTGGAGGAGTGGCACACACTGGGGGCGTTTTATTCATCGTGTTAGCGAAATGTGCACAAATTAACCACAGTTACTCCAGGTTTCATTTCCTCAGTGCGTAGGGCTTGCGTGGGCTTTTGCGTCACAACCAGCGTTTCCTTCTCTCTGACATAATTCAGGCTAATGCCACCGTACTCTTCATCAGTCCTCTCTATACGTCCCACAGCAGGACAAACAAATGGGTCCTTAAACTCTTTGTGGTTTTGTTCCAGGTATTTGATATTCTTCTGTCCCATGAACCTCTTCTACAAGTGCGTTAGCTTTCTGCCGATGAAGCTCATCTTTGTGGCAATGAAGGAGGTGGTCAGAGTTCGCAAAATTGCAGCTGGGGTCCACCACGCTCATCACCGTTACCACCACGGGTGGTTCGTTATGATGGCGACCGGATGGGTCAAAGGTGAACCATGAACCACTCTCAAGGCAGCGGGGAGGCACCCAGCCTTGTGGGGAGTGGCGGGAGAATCTGTGGGTGAAGTTGTAGGTGTCCACATCACCCAGTGGCGCCCAGCAGGCTGGCCAGTGGATGTGGTCAGCTGGCTTCAATCCGTCCAGTACCCTAGAACCCAAGTGTTTATTCACACTGGCAGAATAGTTGTCAGGTGAGTCACCAGCTAACGTGAATGCACGAAGAACTGGAGTCACTATGAAAAATGGGCATAGAATTCAGTTCTTTATTCTTTCTCCTGTCTCTGGCCTCACCTGTGGTTCCCTCAGCATTGAAACAGCTCAGTTTTCCTTTAGCTTTTGTTTGGAGCAAGCATTTGAGCATCGGTTTGAGCATTGTTCCCCTTAGTTTATCCTTATACCTTGGCAATTTAGAAAAGACAGCAGAATTCTTTTCTGGTGTGGTAGTTCCAGCTGTTCACTTCTATTCTTTCACAGGTTCTGGTGTTGCCTTGATGTCTAATTTTGAGCAACTGCTGCGTGGGGTCTGGAAGCCAGAAACAAACGAAATTCTTCATATGTCCTTGTAAGTAGGTAGCCTGTAAATTCTCTGTCAGGCCAAAAACAGAATGTAAAGAACCATTCAGGACTGGATGTAAATGATGCAAACCTCCTAGAAAACTTCTTTTATTTCTCTTCTAGCCCTACAAAGGCCAGTCTGTACGGCACAGTCCTCTTCACTCTGCAACAAACTCACTGGCTCCCCATCTCTGAAGCTAACCTCATCTTCTTTTTCACCATGTTCATGATCGTTTGCAAGGTAAGTTTACAGCAGGTTTGCTGCTAACAAATCTACAGAACGAAAGAAAGAGTACGGACTTAAACTGGGGGTGTTCACCTTCCGAGGCCACTACAGAAGGCATTGGCTGTACGTGCCAGGAAAGTTCTGCTCAGGAAATTATAGGCCAAATTCTCCAGCAGTCGGCAGTACAGTAGAATATCCTTGTGATACAGCCCCGAGTCACGTAGCAATAGGGCCTTTTATCTGGGATAAGTAAGGAAGGTTCCTTACTAGTTAGTATTTCATAGCTGGTGTATGTGATCTTTAAGCATTCATTGTTGCCTGGCAGGTTTTCATGACGGCAACTCACTCTCACGCCTCACCTTTTGCTCCGGTGGAAAACTTCATCTGCCCAGTTTTCTTTGGCTCTGTTTCCAGTGGACACACCAGTCACCACCACGATCATCATGGGGCCTCCCATGAGGTCTCCCACCCGCCGCCTCCTCCTGCAAAGTCAAAAGAGGAGCTAAATGAAGGCTCAAGGAAAAGGAAAGCAAAAAAAGCTGAATAAAAAAGCAACGACACGGTAAATAGGCCAAGGATATTCTTCCAGAGCTGAGTCTCGTAGCCACCTGTGACCTCCTTTACCCTCCAGTCCTTCTCTCGCACACTCCAGAGGAGAGGTGGAAGCCAGGACACTGCCAGGCGGTCCCTGATTTCATTTGTGCTCTCTGTGCAGCTGCTTGCTTCTTGGTCTCAGTCTCTCTATTCTGATTGTATTTTCAGGGATTTGCAGATTTGTGCCAGGATGATAAGTGGCTGCCAGTTCCCAAGCTGTCAGCAATTATGATGCAGCATTTTCAATTGTAAAATCTTTCACCGTGTTCATTTATGAATGGAGGTAACGGTTTGTGCTCCTACGACTCATAAGTTCCTTTGAGTTTTCATTGACCTTTTCGATGTCTACCAAAACAACAAACTGTTAAGACACAATCAATGCGGAAATTGGATTTCATACTCAAGGAAATTCAACGGTCTCATATGAACCTGATCTAATTTTTCCTAGCTCCCACATCAGCCATATCTCCACTTAATGTGACATTTTATATGCAATAAGGACATCGACTCTGGTGTCCTGGCCAAACTCTTCCTCTTACCTAAGTTCCCTCTGACTCTTAGAAGATAGAACATTGTCACTTTCTTAACTAAGTCTGTGTTTGCAAGAGCTTTGAAGCTGTGAAATGCTGCGAGTGCTTCGTATTGGTACTGTTGTTATTCTAAACTGCTGTGTAGCGCTGCTGCACGTTGTTAATAATAGTGTGTCCCACCTCAAACACAATCGTATTTAACTAGGGAAGAAGCATGGTTCTGGTTTGTTTGTAATCCCGTGGGATATGAGACAGGTGTGTGAGTGTACATAAGTATTTATTACTATTTATTTATAATTGCCAGGGCACGTACTTCACGGACCCCAGACTGGCTTTTTAAAAAATGCTGCATCTTTATATAGAGAATTGGCTATTTCTGAGTGTGGTCCTAAGCCCACAGCTACGTGCTGCTTTGTGCTCTGGTTTGGGTGCACTAAAGGACAGCCTCAACACTCGCATGGGAGGCAGGAAGGAATATTTCCTGTATTCTTAAAGATATTAGAGCTGAAGTGGATTTCACACGAGCTGATTAAAACTACTTTAACAAACTGATAAAAGCACACTGGCAGAGGAGACGGATTGTCCTTCGTGGTCCCTTTCAGCCAAACTAGTAGTCTGTGAAAGTGGCTTGTGCCCGACGCGTGACGAAGAACGTGAAATGCCTTGCATGGGTCAGGGAGGAGCCTGTCAGTTCGTTCATGTTCTGCTGCTGGTTTTTAAACTAGTTTTAAGCTGTTCCCCTAATTGATTTTGTTCTTAAAAGTGTCATCATCCAAGGGCTGGGGTCACTGCGGTGAAAGCGGCACGTGTAGGGATGTAGCGCTGGGCTCGCGGTTAAGCAGCGTGTTGCCTTCCCTAGTCATGAGGTTTCCTGCTGTCATCTTGCAACGGAATATACAAGAAGGATTTAAGAAAAGTGGTTTTAGTTTTTCTGTGTGTCCCCATTCAACACTGAAATTGACGGTTAATTAAAAATAAATTCTTGTATGCAAGCACACGAAAGCCAGTATAAAAGGGCAAATGATTTGCAGGCTTGAGTTTTGACAGTGCCTTAATTTTGTGAGTTTCCCTCCCCTTCAGTAGAAAACAGGAATCTACCCGACAACTCAACTGTCTGGGTTTGCAGATACTGGTCTCCTGAAACCTGACGGATGTATCACTGGCATGCACAAGACTAGAAACGTTTTATGAGATGTCTGATTCAAGGGGAATTTTGTTTTATAAAAGCCATCAACAAATAAAAATTGTGAAGTGACTCTGATTGTCTGCTGGCACTTGAGGAAATACACGTTTCTTTCACTCTTGCCACTCTCAGCCGCCGCGCACTCCTTGATCTACTTAAAGTCTCCTTGACCTGACAACAAGATTATTTAAACTGGAGAGAGAGATCCAGCTCTGGCATGTCCTACAGGTATGCCTGAGCACACACTTCTGGGGAGCCCTACGTCACCTGTATGTCTGCTTCTTCCTTAAGACTCTGCTCCAGCCAGAATGCAGACGCTGGCAGGGCATGTCCTAATGGGCTTCCATGGCCTGGAGATGGGAGCGATGCGGAGAAGGGGACATGGTCTGTCTGCCTGGCTCACTAAATAAGGACTTGCAAAGGGCTATTTATTTTCTGAAGGATTTTGTCCCCCCCTAGATCTAACTCACTTAAAATATTCATTAATATATATCAGAGCAGTTGAGAACGTAAGTTGCACTGGACGGTGAGATTTCAAGTCTCTGTATGACTGAACTGATGGAAAAGAGGGTCAGTGCAAGCCTTATGCATTTTAAAAACAACCCAAAACCCCAGAAAAACCCACTAGAATGTTTCATGTGGTTTAACCCTTCTCCTCTCCCATGACATCTATTTCAGTTATGAAGGAATTTTGCGCAGGAACAATACACAAGCAGGCTGATGAGAGATTTTGAGTGAAAAGTCCTACGTTGTCTCAAGAGCCCCGCGCTGTCCTGGCCATGCAGAATGTTCCCGGCTCCAAACTCCACTGCAGCCTGGGGTAGGAGAGAAACATGCCAGGGCTTAGACTTCCACGGGACAGACGTCATTCCTTCCAAAGATGTTCTGATCTGATAACTCCTGATACTAACTCTAGTGAGATGCAGCTAAATTTAGCAATAGGTCTAATCCTCAAAGAGGCCCCGGTTGCCTGATGGAAAAAGCAAAATGTTTCAGTTGCTGCTCTCAGCATTTCTTGTTGATTGACAGGTTTCCCTTTTCTGTTACGCAGTGTGAGCCAAACCCAGCGTCTGCAGCTTTTTCATCTTTGCAGATCAGCTTCACAGATAGGGAAAGCTCTAGAGGCATTAGTGTGTAGAAAAAAAAAAACAAACTCACAGGATAATTTTACAGAAAACATTAATAATTCTTCAAGGTAAATGATCTGAAGTTAAAAAAAATGGGAGGCCAAAGGAAAGGATTTCTCTACTGAAGAGCTTATGCGAGAAAGGGCAAAGCCAACACAATAGAGCGCTGAGCTAGAGCTACCAGGGAACTTGGTTTTTCCTTTTCCTTTTATCATTAATGTTAGCATGCACATTCTTCCATATTGTGTCCGAAGAGTAACCGAATTATATAACGCAGGGAAGCGGAAAGACCCAGAAGATAAAGATGGATGTTACCTTGGCCATCTCCTGAGCAACAGAGAAGTTGTGCCTTTTAACACTTGCCAGGTGATCAGCTGCCAAATCCCTGCGGCTTCGTTCGTGGCTGTACCGGTGCTTTAAAGGTGTAAAGCACTAGGTTGGTGCTGGGACTGTCAGTCCACACAGGACACAAAGAAGCATTAAAAGTTACAGCATGTCCTTTCCTACAACCTTAGGTAGGCAGCTTTTTGCTGCAGCAAAGATTTGCCTCTCAAGATATTTCAGTTCTTTGCCAAAATAATGAGAAATCAGAATATACATCTCTAACAGATTTTCTAGAAAGCTCTCAAAGACAGTTTGGATTTAGTCTGAGCTTCTTCCATCTCTGCTAGGAAGACGGGACACTGACAAGGCATTAGCAACAGAGAAAATACGCTGCTGATACAAAAGCTGACAGTCACCCTGTACACAGAGGGCTGCTATTTGCCTCTTTAGGATGCTCTTACTACCGGCCCCAAGGAGATCCGGTTTCTCCTGTGTGCCCATGCACTGCAAGGAAAGGCCAATTAAAGGGGTTTGGATTTCATCAGACACCAACAGCGTGGCTCTTCCTTGGTAAACACCCACAAAATTACCTCCTAGCTAAGAATTTAATCCTACTCTCCTGTGTAAAGGCAGCAGTGTTCGAGCAAGCTGCTGGGGGAGGATGGCTCGTGGAACAGACAGACGGTGAGAAAACGAGTTCCCTGTCATGCCAGAGCCCACGCTGCCATCGTGACTCACAGTTGGTACTGGCTTCACCTCTGTGGTGACATTTCTGACAAAAAGGAGATGTTGGTAGCGCTAAGATCAAGTCATGAATATCTTTGAGTCTGGGCTCTCTTTGACGCTCGTGCATTTGATCTTTCACACATTATCCCTAGAAAAAGTACTGTTGATCATATTTTCTAGCAGGACCCAAAGCTGTTTCCTCCATGTTCCAAAAGAGAATTGAGGGAGGAAATTTTTCAGAGAGCTTGTGAATGTAGGAAGAATCAGTGTGAGGTAGTGATTTCATCTTAGCTTTAGGGTACAAGTAGGCTACAGGCGTGGAATGCAGGAAAACAGGTCCGATATGTTTAGAGGCTTCAACATTTTTATAGCCTGAGGAAATCCAGAATGTCCCTGGAAAAGATTTGGCTGGTTGATTTTGTTTGGTTTTGATTTGCAAATTACAGAAAGCTCACCAGAAACTGTAACACACACACACACACAATCCTGCAGAAAGCAAGCTGCTGCTTTTCCAATTAGCCCAGCCCCTCACGCTGCTCAGTCAAGCCGGCAGATCTTGACTTCCCAAAAAACACAGCTCGTAGTTGGGGACTTCGGTCCCACTGCGACCAACTGCTTGAATCAGTGAGTGAGCTAATTTTCTTTGATTTGTTAGTGATGGGAGTTGGTATAATCAGTAATAACGACAGGTATATGCAGCATGAGACGTATATAGCGCGGCACAGATTGCAGTGCCTTGAAGAACAGTCTAAATTAGATTTAGGATAATGTAGGCTAAACCCGGACGTCGGCTCTCTGTAATGTTTGTCTCTTAAAGTAAAACGCTTCGTCTCCCTGCCTGTTTGATTTATGATAGATTAGGATGTCGGTTAATCTCTTTTTATTTGGCTAGATGACTGTAGAGATTAATCAAGTATTGTCTGCAAAAGGAGCCCATAAATACAGATTACTAATTTTTCTTTAATTATTCCTCTGTATGCCAATGGGATACAGAAGGGGTATAGACAAGGATGACACCAGCCTCTTAAATCTCATTTCATGAAAAAAAGAGAAAACACAGCAGCTGCTCTGGCTGATACTGTTTTTCTCTGATGTGCTCAGTTCAGTTTCCTGGAAAAGGCAAAAAGCCACAGAAATAATAGATTATGGTCTCCTGTGAGAAAACGGGGAAGCAGAAAGTAGTTCCGAGGGAGTGAATGTGCTTGGCTGGAACAGCAACAGCTCTTGTTTCCACAGGCCATGGAGAAAGCAGCATTTCTTATGGGAAAAGCTGTACTGAACAAATACAGAAACGTACATTGAAACTGAAACAGCAACTCGCTGTGAGCACCGGAAAACAGACCGGTGTGGAAGGCAGACAATGGAAAACACACGCAGGGAACACAGACACCTATTCTGTTCGGGCCCCTATCGGGATGTTTGCACCAGCTCCCTTCTCTCCCGGTGCGTTCCAAGGGCATTTGGACAAAGATGTTACTTTCCCACTCCTTCTCTGTTGACAGCAGCAGTTTCCTGCCTGCGAGCTCCAGGGTGACCCTGCAGCAGCAGCCCCCGATCCCCTCCGCACGGGGATTAGCGGGTGGGTCGTGAATGTTGTCCTGCACTGTAGAACTCAAAAGGAGGAGCAGCAGCCAAACAGCTTCTGTCTCCAGACTGCTACTGCCAGCTGCGGTATCCCTCAGGAATCCCTTTTTAATTCTCTCTTCCTGATTTCTACCTACTTGCTGGGGTTTTTTTGTAAATCATTAAATTTTTCTTTCTGTTTTTTCCCACATGCTGTTCATTTGGGGATGGTACCCCAGTTCAAACGTAGCCATGAAGTAGTAGTATTTTGTTGCACACAGCTTAAACACCTTGTAGCAAATTCACTCTTGCCCAGCTTGACAGAAGGCAGATAGTGACAGAGCACAGACAAACTCCCTGGGTATTAAGAAATCTGCTTTAAATGGCTGCCAGTGCCTGAACCATAAATGATACTAGTACTGGCGGGCTTATGTGATGCTAAAATACAGAGACAATTATTTCTAAAATAGTCAAGGGTAATTAATGAAAGGACTTTGGGTGTACAGCACCTGAGAGCGAGCACATTTCATGCCTGAGACAGGGATGCTGGGGATTCTGCCCAAGTGACAAACACTGGTTGCTATAGAGATCTCTGTTCTCTTCAAATACAGATGGATCGCTCCAGCGTGCGGTGAAGTTTCACGGCATCTCAGTGCAGACAGTCAACCTTTTCTTCCTGTTCCTGTCAAAGTAGCTGATTTTTTCCCAGGCTTTCCTTAAAAAAAAGAAGCAAGCCAGCTTCCTGGAGAGCAGCATCGCAGACTGGGGTTCACTGCCATTAGTCATGTCCCCAGAGCGGTCTCTGCTGAGGAGGGCTCAGGGAGGCCGAGAGCAGCCTGAGCTTCGGTTCAGATACACGCCGGGATCTTCTCCGTGAGAAGATGGTTTCTCTTCCAGCCCTCCAGCCTGGTCCAAATTTTCATCAGCTCATTTTTTTTCCAGGTAAATCAGCTGAAAAGCCCTGAAGCTGCTGAATGGCTGAGGCACTGTCTCTGATAAAGTCTGCAAAGTGTTACAATGCAGTGAGACGACTGTGCTTGGCAGCGAAGCTTTATCTGAAAGTGAAGATGCCTCTAACCTGCTGCATTTTATATACAGCTTTATTCTGACACACCCTGTTTGCACAGTCAGAGACAGCAGCACTCCGCATTAGTTCAGGAACTAATGGCATTTGCAGCGAAGCCAAAGGCAGCCTGGCACTCCTGTGCAGTAACAGCCGAGTGCAGCGCGATGCCTGAAGACAGCAAAGCTTGCAGGCTTTCTCGAAACCCCGGCAACACACATTTGATTCCCATCCACCACTGTAATAGCAAGAATTATTTGTAAAGAACTTCTCTTCTTGGACAATACCCAAATATTTCCCACTTCCTCTGCCTACTGGGACACAGTTGCCAGACGGAGCTCCTGAAGCGGGAACTGGCAGCAGGTAGCTATGACTCAGATTTTCAGGAATTACAAAACTTAGTTTCCCCTTCTTTTGAAAAGAAAACACAAGCTTAGATAGGTTCTCAACTCCACAAAAAAAAGGTGACTTCCAAAGAAAGAAAATACCACGGCATCTCCTCTGGTGGCGCGTAAGGCAATGAATGTGCTGTTTGGACAGCGAGCTGTTCCCAGCCCAAGGTCAGCATTTACAGAAACAGTCAGAGCTGCAGTTTCTGGAAGGAATGTGGGAGAACTGCAGCCAATCTGAGATCCGTGAGCACATAAGGACACAGCTAGTGTTAAGTTTTTACCTACACCTGTCCAAGTTGTGGTAGAACTCATGTATTTACAGGAACAGTTTGGGGATGAAGGATGCGAAACATGATTGGATTTTCACCAAAAGACAAGGTTATAAATTAAGCCCTCTCTCTCACTGCAGGGTTTGAAGTTCATGTGGGCTTTAGAGTAAAGCAATACAAAGATTTCCCCTAACTACTGCAACGTTGGTGAGACCTGACGAATTATTCCGGGGGTATTATGCTAGGAGTCCTTCCTCCCTGTTGGACAGCAATGCAGCCGTGGTAATTCCTAACCCAAGAGAGTTCTTTCCTCATCTGACACTGGCACAGTCTTCATCAGTGATCACTTTTCACTTAGAACAGTCCCAAGGAAAGCTGCAGATACAGCCACTCCCCATCCTAATTTTAGCGTTCCCTCTTGTACTACTTTATCACAGCGCCGTGGCTGTTTACATTATTTGGGGGAACAGAACATCCCAGTTCTGAAGAAATTATAATCTCATATGATAAAACATACACAAGGAAAAAAATGTCCTTTATATTCCTCATGTCTTTTAATCTTGCAGGTGTGAAAAGTCTCCGTGAATACAAGACCTGTGTATCAGGGAACAGGAGAGGGTGCACGCACGTGGGTGCTGGGAGCAAACACTCACGTTTGTGTGCATATATGCACTTACTTTTCTTCCTATTTGCTGTGTCCTCTTAATTTATCTTAAACTCACCTCATTTGTTTTGTGATTTAATTCAGTGAACATGTCACTTAAAAGGTGCCACAAAGATTTTTCTAGAAAGTGGTAATCTCTCTCATAAAAAGCACAGCAGGGGAAGCAGCCATAAAAATTTCACAGACTTGCCTCTGCATGAAAAGATTCCCTGTGGGTAGAATTGCCTTTTATTGCAGCGATTTATCACTGCTGAGATGGCCAAGAGCACGGCTGAGTGCTCTTAAAATAGGATGGAGGATTTGCCACAGCAAGATCTAAGAAATGTATTTTTTCTGGATCAACGCTGCTGTATTGTACTCCATAACTACGCAATCCAAAATTTCCAAAGTCAGAGCTTTCATATTACCAAATTAAAAACACACTGTGACAAGCCAGTATAGAACCTTGAAACTGCACTTATACTGGGAATGTAGTAATGTGGGCACAAGCCTGCAGACATCTGGAAACCACAGTTTTACAAGATATAACCATAGTATCATCTTACTTGGTCACCCATGGTCCAAATCCCCAAGTCCTTCCCAGAGGAAATCCCTACCAAAAGATTTCAAATATTTCAGCATTTCTTGCAGAGTTCCGGTAATTAAAAGTTGATACCACCAGTGTTCAGACTGCTCTAAAAATATTTCGTGCAGGCAACTGACTCGAGGTGGGGTATTTCGGAGCTTGTAGACCCTGATCACAGAAACACACAACGCTTTCTGGAAGAAACCGAAGTCTGTCAGGAACTGTCAGCTGCTCCCCACGGCAGCAGCCCACCTCAGCTTCCTTGAAGCACTTTGGTAACAGCCCTGAACAGAAACCCACGCCCAGAACTTCAAGCCTTCTAGAAGGGAGAGGAGACTGAGACACCTGCAGAGGTGCCAGGTTGCTTCCTCGGGTTGTTTGGATTTTAGAAAGGGAGAAAGTTTTGCTGGGCAAAGGGAATAAATACACAGTCCCAAGGGGCATAATTGAAGGCACAAGGAAATAAATAACCAATTAAGTATCTATGTAAGTTGTGTCTGATTTCCCTCAAGACACTTCCACCCGAGGCCAGCAACGGAGGGCCAGAGGCCACAAGGAACTCCCGGCAGCGTTACTGCGCCCAGGATCTCGCCATCGCCAAGCTCTCAGCAGCTCACGCCTCTGCTGGTGGCGCCCTGTCACCCACCCAGATGGCACTAGCAGGCACTCACATGGGTCCCCAGTGTGTACCTAGAAACTTCTGCAGAGCCAGCCACAAAGGTGTGACTACTCCCTCTTTCCTTTACGCACAACCAGAGGGGCACCGCTCAAGGATCACGCTGTGGGATTGCACTCTGAGCTCGTTCTGGCTGTTTCCAGAGTGCATGGATACTGGAGGATGCTGATCCTCTTCGGGATCTCGCTCCTGCCCTGCCCAGCCTCCAGGCCTAACCAAATGTCCCAGGCTCAGTCCTGTTCCTTTAATTCTTCTCCACCCCAAAGCCAAGCTTGAAGCACCTCTGGCCAAAGTCCCCAAACCAGTTCTGCTCTGCACTTCCACTGCCTCACCTCCACGGCTCTCAGTGCCCTCCCAGACACGCTGTACAGGCCTGAGG
>NW_009723398.1:0-3848 GCF_000703405.1 Apaloderma vittatum | reverse complement strand
CCAACCACGGGGCTGGCAGGGGCTCTGCCTGGCTCTCCCCACCCAACACGGAAGCCACAAGGGCGCTGTAGTTACCAGCAAGTTTTCTGAGCAGCCCTCCCCGGCAATCCTCGGTGCTGAGGCATGCAGCCAGCCCACACCCCAGCTGTCACCGCAGCAGCCGTGCCCGAGTGCCAGACCTTTCTTGCCCATTGCAGGGACTTCTGGGGGACCACTCTGGGCACCTGACTGTACCTTGGCTCATGGCAGAGAGGGAATTTGAAGCCCTAACTCTGCAGCTGTCAGGGGACTCTGCCCAGCTCTTGACACAGTGGTACCAGATTTTTTTTTTTTTTTTTTGATTGAACAGGGTCTCCTCAATATTCAGGAGAGCAACCCAGGGACTTTCATATTCCTCAGACAGGCTGAAGATTCCAACAGACAAACTGGGTGGGGGACAAACGGTGAGCTGTTAGAAGACGATGATCTGGACAGTGAAGCAAACCAGCTGCTCAGTAACCTTAAAGCAAAAATTGAAGCTATTATCCCCAGCACCTCAAAGTACACAAATGCTGGTACACAGTAAAGACTCAGTGCAAGGAGAACGATAAATACCTGAAACAACTTTGTGAGCAGTTCACGGCCATCACTCATCACCAGGTTTTAAAGAATCTTCGATACTGAAGACAGATCAACGAGGAGCCAGAGCGACTTCTGCAGGGGCTGGGCCACCACCCCGCTCTGTGCCTGAAGAACTGCAGCTTTTCCTGTGGAGAGACAGAATTTACTGGATAAGATTTTTCACCATATTAGGCCAATCAATGATAAAACCCATACAACCTTCATCCTTCGTGGGCCACCAGGCTGTGGGAAAACAGCTGTGACGTGCGATGTATCTGAGTGGGTGCAGGCTGGTTTAGGGCAAGACAGTGTAGTTGTGAGTCGTTTGCTGGGGACATCCCAGCTGGGTTTTGCCTTCCACAGCCTGCTGAGGGACAGCTGTCTCCAAGTGTGTTCAGCACCTTCAACTCAGACCAAAAAAGCTAACTTTTATGGACTGCTATCCTAGAATTATCACCACACTAATAGCTAAAAGAAATGAGGTAGAGCATTTAAGAGGCTAAAGAAGGAACATCACACGAAATACAGCTATGGCAGCACCCACAGGCCCACCAGAGTCATGTTTTAAAATGCCTTTTTGTCTCTTCCCTCATAGTATAATACACAGTGAAGCGTTGGCTTCTTTTGTTCATGCCTTCTTACCCGGAGGCAATGGGGAAGCCTAAGCTGTCTGTCGTTATCCCCTTCTCATTCTGCTGTGAGGATTTCTCCAGCCGCCTGCAGGCCCCTACACACAGCGCTCACCAGATTCCTCAAAGGTAGGATTAGCCCTGGGGCCAGCATACAGCCCAAGAACATACCTAATCATCCATCTGTTACACATTGGATCCAAGAAACATAATAAACAAACAGAGCAAGGAGAACATCTATTTCTGCAGAAACACAGCTTTGCCTGTGAGCTTACACAAAGGCGGAACAAAGGTCCATTTGCCTTCGTGCTCAGCCATGCACCAGGCCAGTTCACAATTGCTTCAACAAATGAGGATAAAGTGGGTCATTTTGTCGTCAGGACAACAAAAGCACTCACTGACCTAGATATGTCTGAGGGAACCTAATCTTGCTCTTGGAACAGCCTCTGGGGTTCAGATAGTACAGGGGGGTTCCAGCTGGGGAAACACAGCGTATTAATGATCTCAGAATGTCTCTTTTCTGTCTGTGGTATCAACAACAGCCTCTACTCTTTGTGCATCGTCGCAGCGATGGCACTCAGTTCGTATTACCAGCTGCTGGTGGCAGGTTCCCAGGATGGTTCAATGTTTGTCTGGAATATGGAAGTTTTTGAGATGCTGCACACCCTTCCTGGGCACTCCAGTGAGCCTTCTCCACTTTTTAAGGTTTATTATTAGGATACATATATTGAAGAACAGCCCTCACATCACCTTCATGTGGCTGAAGGTTAAATGTACCACACTGGTCTTCTGAGGAGGACCGCTGATCGACAGCTGCATCGCGTAAGCACGTGACTTTGTACAAACGTGTGCCTTGCAGCACGCAGGGACCTTGCACTTGGCCTTGTTGGACTTCAGGAGGTTCGCACGGGCCCACCTCTCCAGCCTGTTAAGGTCCCTCTGGATGACATCCCTTCCCTCCAGCGTGCTGAGAGACAACTTGCTGGGGGTGCACTCGATCCCACTGTCCTCACCCACAATGATGGTCAACAGCACCAGTCTCAACCTCGACCCCTGAGGAGCACCACGTGTCACTGGTCTCCAGTCAGACACTGAACCATTCACCAGGACTCTTTGAGTGCAACCATGGCAATCAACAAGCAGGAAAAGCAGCTTGCCATAGCATCCAGTGATCTAGTCCTTGTGCTGGATATTCTCCCTGCAGATCCGTGCCCAGTGATCAACGTGCACACCTACACCTTTAAACCCCAGCGCCCTGTCTCTCTGATTTCCAGAGTGGTTGTCCTTGCAAATCACAGAGTCTTCTGTGGCCTGACCACGGGGCACTTAGTCGTTTCTGACCGCTCTCGGGCCCGTGTGTTTCCTTTGGAAGGTCACAGAAGCCAGATCTCCCATTTGGAAAGCAGCCACGGAGCAGAGCGGGCTGAAGATTCCCCGCAGTGCCTCTGGGACTTAGCAGGAACACGAGACGTGCTATTATAAGGCAGCACAGTGGTAAGACCACGTCAGTAGTCAATTACTGCCCTGAGCTGTCAGGGAGGACCCAACTGCCAGGATTCCCCACTCTCAGAGAGAATACCCAAATCCCAAATGAAGGCCTTCAGGCTGACAGGCAGACTGTTATTTGCAGCATCTAGGTCTGATTTTAAAGCATCCTTCCATCTAGAAACGTTATCAAAGTGTCAGTGCTAAGCGAATGAGTGCTGTTAGCACCACTCTGACACTGAGCGTAAGTCATAGGAGTTATTTATGTACAGCTTGTTCCTGCTCTGTCAGCCAGTGTAGGCTAGAAGACACAAATCAGTGAGAAGAATGAGACTTCACAAGTTAGTAACAGCAGCAGAATGGGGTGAATTGAGCCAGCTCAGGAGAACCCAGTACGGGGGAAAAAAGTGATGGAGGAGGTTGGATCACCACCGTTCGTTCCTCTTTCACCTGACAACACACCACAGATGGGCTGAAATTCCAGCAGTGAGCTTAAGGGCAAAGCAAGAAGAATTTCGACGTCTCTTATGCAAATCCTCTATAATGCTCTAAGGAGAAAGAAGCAGCAAGGCTTATTTTACCCTCTCTCCTCCCACGACCCAGTTTCACCGAGTTCAGACTGTCTGGTGACAAGGAGCCACTTGAAGGCAGTGGCATATTTTAAGTCCAGTCCTACTACACAGTAAATGCTTCATCCCGAGTTTTGCTTCCTCAGGTGCCTTGCGGGCTGCACAGTGTGTGCTCAGAACGGCTGGCAGAGCCCTGCCAGCTGCACACGGGCTTGTTCCCACCACAGAAATCGGGTGTGGAAGCGGTGAGAAGCTTCGCTGTCCCACCCCTCCTGGCTACAACCCGCTCCGGAACATTGCGGCAACGCGTCCGGTAAAACCCAGCACGAGAAATAGGGAAAACTCAAGCAAGCAACAGCACAACCAAGGAAATTCTTGCCTGATTCATACGGGCAAGCTCCCTCCGATGTGTTCCGCGGTGTAAAAAGCAAAGTTGAGCGGCACAAACCAGCCCGAACACGGAGCCTGAGGGTCTCTGCTCCCGCCCCTCTGCCGCAGCGCCTCACGATTCCAGCGGTGAACACCGCTGAAACCCCCTCGCCGCGGTCACCCGGCCCCTCGGTCC
>NW_009723397.1:67690-84762 GCF_000703405.1 Apaloderma vittatum | reverse complement strand
TCGATCCAGTCTGTCCAGGTCCCTCTGTATACACATTGTCATCTCCACAACCCCAGACTGGGAAGCTGTAAGGAGGGATCTCAAGCTACTTCTTACATAGCAACATACCTACTTTCCTTTGCAGAGATACCTGGTGGGACGTTTGACAGGATGAACAAGCGATACAGCTAAATGCATAGACCCCCTCAGTCTTGCTTGCACGGACTCAGCTGCTGTTACCAGCTCAGGAGCAGGAC
Organism: Apaloderma vittatum; assembly: GCF_000703405.1. Classification (NCBI taxonomy): domain Eukaryota; kingdom Metazoa; phylum Chordata; class Aves; order Trogoniformes; family Trogonidae; genus Apaloderma; species Apaloderma vittatum. The sequence continues at coordinate 84,526 of NW_009723397.1, read as the reverse complement.
TCTTCTGTGGCTGAACTAGCTGAGATCTATGTAGGAAAAAGATGCATCACTTCCTCTCTGTAGAAATGGGGAAATAGCCTGGGCATAAGCCTTTTTCCCTTGCACATCTGGAGAAAGTGAAGGTGTGAGAGTCCTTAGAAATGACAGACATTCAGGAATAGACTTTTCTGTTCCTCCTGAGACACCTCCTTTGGGACAAGGATACCTGTGCCCTTGGACTACAATGAGAGATGCCTGAATTGCATCACAGTTGCCAATAAATCAGAGTTTTTGGGATGCCATAAAGTGTTGGTTACTTTCTTTTTCTTCTTTTTTTTTTTGAACCTCTAGAATCATGGGAGGCTCCCATAGGTCCTGTGCTATATCTGCTAGACCCAAGGAAATATTTTGGGCATGTTCACATTCACCTGATTTTACTGGACTGGGTTAGCAAGAGGGCAGCCAGCAGATTTAGGAAAGGGATTCTTCCCTTCTCTTAAGTTTCTGTGAAACTTCATCGAGGCCCCATGTTCAGTTTGGGGTCCCCAGTGCAAGAAAAGCACTGATGACCTGGAGTAAGTCCAGCAGGAGCCACCAAGATATTGAGTGACTTGGGGCACAAGATATATGGGAAGAGGCTGAAAGCTGAGTCTACTAAATCGGCAGAGAAGAAAGTGTAGAGGACAGGTTATTGCCATCTGCAGATACCTAATGGGAGCGTGTAGAGAAGATGAAGGAGGATTTTTCTTCAAGATACACTGCAGTAGGGCAGTAGGGAACGAAGACAGGTTGGAACACAAGAAGTTCGAAAAATGAGTTTAAAATGAGGGTGCTCAAACCCTAGCTTGGGGACTCAGGTTGCTTATGAAAACTTTGTTACTAAATATATTCAAAACTTGACTGTGTGGGACCCTAAGTAAGCCGGCGTACACTTAAAGCTGTCGATCTAGAGACCTTCAGAGGTTCCTTCCAACCTCTATTGCTATAGGAATACATTATTTCACACGTTTCAAATTCTAGGAGCTTACATCAAGCAGCGGCTTCAGCAGAACTGGTGTGTAGTATGACTGTTTTCTCAGCCTGTGTAAGCTGGGTCAGGCAGAGGAATGCCCACACCAATACACCTGAAGGTCTGATGGGATCTGGTCACAACCCAGAACACCAGGAGGAGTCTGGTCTTAACTGGTTACCCAGACACGCCAATAAGAGAAGCATAATAATGTCTCCATTCCACAGGCAAGGGAAACTGAGGCATGAGGGAAGGGCTTGCTCCAAGAACTGTGAGAAAAACAAAAGAACCTGAGGTGCTTGTTTGAAGATGTAGTTATTAATATTGATTTTTGAGTTTGTTGAATTTATCAGGTTTCTTTCACTTAACCCAAGTAAAGCTTGATTGGGAAAACCTAAGTTAGTAAGTTTTCTAAACAACCCAACATGGCAGAACTCATGAAAGAAACCTCAATTTTCTTGAGAAACTGCTACAAAAAACCTGCCTGTAAGACACTTTTCAGTCATTAAACTAATTTACATGTGGACTCACAACCAGCCTGGGGGATGGGAGGAGAGAACACTGACATTAAATGAGAGCATCACTGAAAATATATTAATGTCTGAGTAATATTTCAATGCCAGAATAAATCATCTCTGTAAATATCATATTTTGTTGAAGGACTTTCCCCCTTCCACTTGTCCGTGAGTTCATCCCGCACAGTTTAGTACCATCAAAGTTTTACAGACCAGACATCTCTTTCACAAGTTCTTTCCAACACTTCACCTGCTAATTGTAAAACCATGATTAAGTGTGAACGCAGATCATCACGGGGAGCCCCTCTCTGAGCCCCACCTCAGCCCTTCTCCAGCCTCATGCTCCCAGCTCTAGCTGTGTCTCCATTAACCAAGGTGGGAGAGGGGGAGTGCATCCAACGGTCCCTGAGTGTTCCTGAGCGTGGAGACTCTTCTTTCATTCAAACCCAGCTGACTCTGAGACTCCGTGTGATTTTGTGTGATTTTTGCGAACTCCGCACTTTTGCATTGCGGTGTGCAGCCAGCTGAGGGCAGGAGCAGACCGTGCATTAGGAGAATGCGTGTGCATGTAGTCCTGACTGTGAAGGAGGAGAGGGAGATGGGGGAAAGAAGAAAGCAGCACTGTCTTAAGCATGCCTCCTGCACCAGTTCCCCCTATTCCAAAACTCCAGGATTGAGGCTCGTCCCAAAAGAGGGCCTCGAGGGAGGCTGGGATGGGAGGTGGTGGTGTTGAACACCCCAGAGCTGGAATGATAGAAGAGAAGGGGTGCTCGGATTTTGCACACTAGCAGGCCAAGCATGAAGAGGAGACCTCATGAGCCTCAAGAGTCACTCTCCAAAGACCCCACTCATGGACCCAGGGTGGTGGTAGGACCATCGCACCCAGGCAAGAGGTAGATAATGAACTCCCTTCAGGCAGGTAGATGGGAGATGATGCCCTTGCATTTCCTATTTCTGATGGAAGGATACTGTCGAGGAAACAAGGAAGCTTTTTGTGATGGGCAACAACTGTCATTAAGCTGGTCCTGCAGACAGCATCTATCAGCACTCACCATGTTTACCAGAATTTTACATCTGACTGCCTTCACCTGACTCCCAGGGTCTGCTGGGTAGTCAAAATCACCTTTGAAGCAGGGTTGAATCCAGTGAGGCTGTTGAACTCTTCTACACCAGCTTACTATGGTACCCAATTACAAATCCAGCCCTGCCTTGACCTTTAATAACTCTCCTGTTGAGCTTGTCCGTTGCAGCCTGATATCTACTCTCTGAGTCCCTCCAGTCCACCCAGAGCTCTTCATGACTTTTCATCATTTAAAGATTTGAAGACACATACCTAATATCACTGCACCGTTGGTTCATGTGTTATCACGACTGCAGATCCCTCCATTTCTCCTTGGTCAGGCCAGGACATAGTCTCCATAGGGTGACAAGGGACAATGTCATACTGAGACACCTTTTCTCCAACGATATCTTCAGACCTTCACACTCTGGTGATTGTGTAGTACTAGATGGAAAAAACAAATATTAGAGGAAAGAGGTAATGCTGCAGAGAGTGGGTAGACTTGAGTGTATCTCAATCAGGCTGCTCACACACTAGTGACAACTGGCCTCACCCACAATCATCCCGGCATTGCACACTTCTGAACTAACTTCTGATGCATTTGCTGATTGGATGTCTATCTGAACCATTTCCTTTAGGTCCTGTGATATTTCATGATCCAGTCAGTCCTGTCAGTTAGCCAGACACCTATTTTCACTACAATCTTCCTTTTGTTTGCTCCTCCGTATTTTTTATTATCATTGTGCACTGTATGGATGTTAGGCAGGGAGCTTCATGGCTCTCATTTGCTGTTTAACGTGTCCCTAAGCACAGACATCATGTTCTCAGAGTTATAGCTACTGTGCTTTCCCTCAAGAGTACTTAATATTGCTTCATTCCAGTTGGTTTTCTTGCTGTAAAATAAGTAATACTGCTTGTGTAAGAAAGCCAAAGTGCCTTGGGGTGGCTGAAAATACTTTTCTCTTACCAGACTATTCATATAGATTGTACAAACATTTTGCTTGGATGTCTGGGTTGGATTGATGGATACACCTAATTTATAAACTGGACAGAACTGAACCAGAGAAGTGATGGGGCTTCCATATTCCTTTCCCTTCCCAGTATGATGAATAAGAAAGGTGCTTAAAATTTTCCCAGTTGCCCTTAATCTTAAGCCTTACTCTTAAAGGGATATGGTTTTCACGAGTAAGTTTCTTTGTGATCAATTTTTTGGCCTTCAAAAATGGTTTGCCAAGTGTTGTTTTCCCTAAGTTTTGTTAGACTATGTTTGCAGGAGTCTCATAGCTACTTTCTGTGACTATTTTCACCTTAGCAGGAAGGAACAGCACTTTGAATCTCCGACAAAAAATATTCTTCCTCCCAAATCCTTTGCTGGGACTTGTGCTAATCAAGAACTCAAGGTGAATTAAAGGGGTTTAAATAGTTTGACCCTGAAGGCCTGTCTGCAACGACTGTTCATCATTCATCTTATGTACTCTTGAAAAAGCGTGTTCTCTTGGAAATGTCTTTTGAATGCTTCAGCCAGTGTTCATCTTCTTTAATTTTACCCACCTAAATGATGAGCAGCTAAATTTTAATCGACTACAAAATTTACTTCAGAGGACTGAATTTAATTTTGAGTAGATTGATACCCATCAGTCCTCCTATTTTGTAGAAGAGTTGGAGTTATGTTTGTTAATGGCTAGAAAAAAAACAGTTGTGGTATCCATATATTAGAAGATTTGGTTGTGTATAAAGAAATGGGTTTGGGTATGAGCGAAATACAAAGGCAAACTGCAATACTAATATAACCATAGCAACGCAATAATATGTGCTTGAAATGATCTGTGTGGTCAAAAAGAGCAGAATATCTGAATATCCTAGCTAGAAGAGCTAAGAAATGACTATAAAAGAATAAGATGTGAAGAAACATGTTTAAAAAGAGATGATATTGGGAAGCTTTCTGAGATGATGTTTCTGGATGCCCTGAAGATAAAACCTCAGTGGGAAAAACCTCCACATATTCTAACCCTTGGCTTCAACAGAGGCAATTCCGTGATTTTTCTGTGATGAATTGTAACATGGCTGGCCTAAGTTACAGCTGGAACAAGATGTGCTGATCAAATCCTTTAAATGCTTCCCTGAGTTTGATGGACAGCATCCCACCCAACATCCAAGCTGCTGCACACCAGAGTATGTCCAAGCTTTCCTCAGCAATCAGGCTTGGAAATCTCCCCACATTCTGCAACAGTGAATTTTTTTCCAAAAATCTCTTTGGTTTTGCCTGCACCAAGAGCCAGTTTTTCAGGATATGTCCTGCCAAGCTGCTGGCAGCCCTGGTAGGTCACAAGGCTCTGCCCAAATGATCTCAGTCTCCTCTCACCTTACAATGAATCTGGTGCCAGAGCTTCCCATGTAAGACATCCCAGCAAAACCCAAGTGGTGGCTGTCTCCTGGTGACCCAGCAGATCGGTGTCCAGACCCATCTCCTCAAAACCCTTCTGCCCTCCAGCATCCAGGGCTGTCTGTCCTCGGGAAGAGCACATGCATGTTGGAGCAGGTAGCGCTTGAAACACAGACCAAAATACCTGTAAGAGCAGTTGGACCACAGCTCCAGAGCCTTTTGCCACAATTTCAAGCCTGGCTTGCACCAAACCTGCACCCAAGGTGGTGAACAGGCAGAAAGGACATTTGCACAGAATGATAGAACCACAGAATGTTTGGGGTTAGAAGGGACCTTGAAAGATCACCCAGTCCAACCCCCCCACCAGAGAAGGATCACCCAGGGCAGCCACACAGGAATGTGTCCAGGTGGGTTTGAAAGTCTCCAGAGCAGGAGACTCCACACCCCCTCTGGGCAGCCTGGGCCAGGGCTCCAGTACCCCCACAGGGAAGAAGTTTCTCCTCATGTTGAGGTGGAACTTCCTATCTTCTAACTTAAAATCATTATTTCTTGTCCTAAAACTAGGCAGCACCGAATAGAGACCAGCATCTTCCTCTTGACCCCCACTCCTCAGGTACTTATATACGTTAATAAGGTCCCCTCTCAGCCTTCTCTTCTCAAGACTAAACAGCCCCAGGTCTCTCAGTGTCTCTTCACAGCAGAGATGTTCAAGTCCCTTGATCACCCTCATAGCTCTCCCTTGGACTCTCTCCGGTAGGTCCCTATCTCTCTTGAATTGGGGAGCCCCAAACTGGACACAGGATTCCAGGTCTGAATGTGCTCAACTAGTTATATCACCTTTAGCAAATAATTTGTCTCCTCTGCTGCTACAACACTGCTAACTCTCCCCTCCTTGCCTCAGAGAATCAGCCAGCAGCATCTCTTAGTGATACAAGATGAGTCTCCAGCCCTGGAAATCCTGCACTTCAAAAAAAGAATTCAGTCAAATCATTCCAGGCTGCATTAAAAAACAAACGTGTTCCTCTCCGCAAATCCCTTCGAGGATGCAGGGAGGTGGTTTCTTAGAGCAAGTAGCTTGGTGATTCAGCAAGCAGAAGCATAATAAGATCCATGCAGCTGACGTCCACAGCAAAAGGAGTAACTCGTATAAATGTTTAAAACCGGGGAAATTACTCTTTCCAAAAATTTACCAATGGAAGGTGGAGAAAAAACGGAAAGAATAGGGATGAGGAGGATTCTCATCTCAGGAAAGAAAGCCTAGATATCTTTCTTACACAGATCCTCTTCTCCCAACCCTGATTTGGGGCTTTACACAAGGATGCTCAAGGCAAAGTCATCGCGACATGCAACGGGGAAGGTCAGGGATCACGGTCTGATTATGGACAGGGGTTTGCGGGTTGAGCCTGCAGGCAAAGGGCAAATTGCTCAGATTAGAAACAAAGGAGAATTTTTTTTTTCCTTTTTTTGGATTCACTTTAAAAAACCACACAACTGGATTAAAAAGGAAAAAATGGAAGAACAAAAGAGCTAGGAAAGAATGACTGAAATACAACATACAAGTCTGCCTCTGTTTAGGGCCTGGCTGGAGATGAAACCCAAATGTTTCTGAATTAGAATAAAAACAACAAACTGAAGGACATTGTGTTTTGATGGGTTTCATTTTATCCTTTGATAATTTTTCATTTGTATCCCGCAATGACATTTCATTCGGGTCTCTGCCTGACTGCACATTTTATTCTGGAGCTTGATTTCACGCTATTACTGCATACATCAGTGGCTCCCGAGATTCAGTAACTTGGTCCTGCTCCCTAGCAAATAGACACGTCTGTGGTGCGTTTTGCTGTAGATACTTTTACAAGCCATTTCCCCATTGTGCAGGCTCATAAGCATTCCTCTGGCACGGCCTTTTCTTCTGTAGGAAAAAACAACTGCAGTGAAACCGAGAGTCAGTAACAACTAACCAATTTGTCAGTGGCATCTTTGGACAATTAAAAAAAACCCCTGTGTCTCTCCTTGTTTTTTCTGTCCTCAAGAAGAATAGAGAAAACTGAAGATGAGAGGAAATGTAGCTGCTGCTCATCTAACTCAATTAAAATCCAGGAACAGAGGAAAAACATGCAGGAGAATTGGAGGCTTTTAACACTGAGGCTTTTTAAAGAATAAACAACTGGTATCGATGTGAGCTGGAAACAACAGGGATATGGAGGGTCTTGGCTCTGAGCCGTGGGAATGGTTTAGGTGACCTTGCCAAGTCCCTTCAAGCTCTGTTGTTTGCTGATCCTATTTGTTGCTGGGATTTGGATAGAGAGTGAAGCTGTCTCAGACCACACGCGAGTGCTCTGTGTCTCAGCTAACCCACCAGAAAAATGAAGATACTCCATCTTCATGACACAAGGAGTTAGTCAGGGTCCAGAAACCCATGTCCTCTTTCCAAAAGGAGATGCTGAGGCGGGTGTGTTTGATGCACAGCGCTGGTTGTACAGTGAGGGTACTCAAGAAGAAGCAAAAATTCCAGGGAGATGCTTTCTGTTCTTGCAGTTTCCCTTTCTACTGGGGCCTAGGAGCAATTTTACATCATTTTCAAGATCCCATTCAGTGGAATCTATTCCTGCAACTTCTCTGGCCTTCTGCCAGACTCCTGCAACTTCTTTGGTACAGAGCACTCTTGAGGTTATAGATCCAGCGGCAACCTCCACTGCCCAGCCCAAGTCTTACACTGTCCTGAGGCTCAGCGCACTGCCTCAGCTCTGAAAGTAAAATTTCTGAGGGATGTAGAGGGTTGTGAAATCCTCTTTCCTTGGGGAGATTTCTCTAGACAGTGGAGTATCTGCTACGCTACCTCATTCAAAGCCAAGAAAGGGAGAAAATGTTAGTTGGAGAGGAGCAAAGCAGAAAAATAACACATGGGAAAGAGCTGTCCCTCCCCACGAATGCAAATATTCTCCTCAGCATGTCCCATAGTATTTGGCCTTCCTAAAGTTGAAAATATCTCCAAAAGCAGCTGCTTCCGGCATTTCCTTTTCAAAACAGTCATGTATCCAAGAAACTCTTTCGGGAGCTTTTCACAGCCACTTAGTATTTTTACTCCACACTGTTGCCCATTAACCTGTTAACCCCTTCCATGTTTTCCTAAGCAGTCCCACTTCCTCCGTTCAGCTCACACCCATCTCGTCCTCAGCTGCCGTCACGACATCCATCACCGTTTAGCCAAAGGACATTGCTTGGTTCTGCAGGGATGGAAAGTTTGCTTGAACTCAGGATTTGTAGCTTCATATTCTCCCCCTTTCCTACCAGAATTGAGCTTGAGCTCATAATTTCTGTTTTCAACCTGAAGAACAGATTCTGTGCTCAAAACATGTTCCTCCTTTAGATACCACGTTTGTTCTTCTTCGGAAAAGAGTCCTTCCTACAAATAGTTCAACCATCCCAGTTACAAACTGTGATCACAGTTGCAAGTGGCTAATGCCAAGAAGAGAAATTCCTTTTGGCTGAAATTGTAAAAGATGGTTGTTGTGTGCCAGGGAGTGGTGTGTTCTGCACTTGTGTTTCAGTTGACACTATTTATTGTGGCTGTGATTTACAGCTTGCTGATGGGGACTTGGTGTTGTACTCTCCCCAGAAAGGCAATCTGTGCCCCCCCAAAATGACCATCTAAATAGAGTAACTAATCAGGAAAGAGGGGAATCATTCACCTATTTTGCTAAAAAAATAGTCCCTTGGAGTTCTGTAATTAATAGATGTAAAATATGCTGTGAGCAAAGTGGGAATCTGAAGCCAGGTCCCAGCCCTTGCTGCAGTCGCAGAATCTTCCTTCTTCTATACACAGTGCATTAGGGAAAGGTCTTTGTGATCTAGATTGATCTTTAAATTACTCACTTTTCAATTTTTTTAGTGTCCTCTTTGACGGGAGGAGACATAGGGAGAAAGGTAGAGCTTTGGTTATTGTTGCTTTCCATCTTTTTAATTTGCAGCTACATTGCTTGTTAGTTTAAAAGCAAATTGAGACAAGGCTGAAAGAACCATCTCAGCTCTCTGCCAAGACCAACTGAACACTCTATGAAAGCGCAAGCAAGAGGGAAAAACTGGCTGCTTGGGGTAAACGACTGCTCAGGTTGACTTTCAAAGACAGTTGGGTCTCATGCCCTGAATGGACACACCCACCCACCCACAGCACCAATGTTCACTGCCTCTCCCTTCCTACCTACATTTAGAGCCTCTTTGCTGCTCTGGGACCCCATGCTGGACACAACCAGGGGATCAGATCCACGTTGTACTGGCAGAAATATTTTGACAGGCGTTATGTCTAGGTCTGCTGTGGTCGAAGAAGTCCTAAAGTTTCCAGGCAGGAAATTTTCTTGTCATGGAGGCTGAGAGAGATAATCTTGGATCTTCTGACCAGTGCCTTGGCCAGGAAAGCCTTCATGGACGTGGGCCTGTAATCCCATGGATGGGAGGGAAGGAACTAAGTGCTGTGATTTTGTTGAGAGCAGCCACTCTGCAGGATTTACAGCTGAAGGAGAGGAAGAGCTTAGCATCCTCTCATCCAGACCCCAGCTAACTATCTGTGGTTGATAACCAACCTTTACTACACAAATGCTGACATTTCCAGCCTTTCACCATAACCACGAGAGTTCAAAACGTAAAAAGAAATATAGAAAATCTGAAAGTCTGAAAACACTCACATGACTCCGGAAACAGAGACTTTCGGAAATCCACAGAAGTCATCAACCATCAGAGCTAGTAGCGTTGCTTTTAAGTTCAAGTGTCTCAGGAAATGTGGCCCCAGAAACAAGGGTCTGATCAGATCCAAAACGGGGTTTGACTTGCAGCTCTCCATGGGGAAATAGTGAATATTCAAGTGAGAGCATGAGAGGAAAACTCCATAAAAACCTTTTGTAGCTCCTCCAGAAGCACTCACTTCCCTGCAGAGCTGCAGGATGGTACCAGACCCACTTCTGTGCTGGTGTCATGATCTGCTCTTCAGTAGAAGCTTTTGTTCAAGAGCTATCTCCTGAATGTAGGTTGCACATTGTTAATGAATTTAAGTTTTTCCAGACTTATCTGTATTGAACCCTGAATGTAGGTTGCACATTGTTAATGAATTTTTTTCCAGACTTATCTGTATTGAACTTCCCAAGGCTTCCTCACTAAAACCCTTCTGTCTAATGAAGTAATTGGATTAATAGGTGAATAGCAAATCAGTGTGCTTAATTGATGTTCCCAGGTAAATCAGCGCAGGTAGTGCCTATGTTTAAGGACTATATCTGAAAGAAAAGCAGAACTGAATTGAATAATTTTTGCAGCTTTTTTTACAAGGTCTGAGACTGATGTGAACGGTTAGTATTTTTACTTTTTGCATTAGAAATAATTTTCATCTCTCCTGTACTGTTTGCATGTGTCTCATACTCCTGGAAGATTCCACAGGTGTCTGGAAAACTGATGGGGCCGTGATATTGAACACTGAGAAGTGGAAAAGGACTAATTTTTAGGGACAGAGAATTTTTTCTTAGACCTGGTTTAATTTGCACTCTTCATTTTCCTGTGTGTGACTGAAATGCCTGTGGAATGATTGTGAGGAGAAGCACTGTCGTTACAAACCCAGCACGCTCTGTGAGTTAAAGGCTATTCAAGCATCAAGTAGCTTCTACCTTTGGCTTTCCAGAGGAGCATTTCCCCAAGGAGGGAAACGCTTCATGCCATCCTGCTCTTCCTCAGGATTAAAAAAGCAAGAAAAAAATAGAATGAAAACACAAATATGAAAATATTAAAATATTAAAAGGAGAAACAAATGCTCCAAGCTTTCTTGATCTCCTCTCCAACTCGCTGTTACAGACATGGCACTGCTGTGCCTGGTCAAAATGTCTTTTAAATCAGGGGAATTCATGATGCATTGCTCTTTCAGAGACTGAATTTCACCACAGTAGCTGGACCACTGTGCTCCTCCACAGACAGTTTCCTCAGAGGGGTAATGATGAACATAATGATGAGGGGACAATGGAGAAGAGGAGAAAATGCGTGCAAGTGGCCTGAAGGAACTGTGTTACGAACTGAGATCAGAGCTAAACAGGGCAGAGGAAGGACAGAGGAAGGTCTGAGAAGGCTCTTCCTCACAGGGATTTCCACCTCCCCAAGGACAGACAGGCCAGATTGTTTGAAGAAACGGTAGGACAGCAGAGGAGTGTCTACCTCCACTGGACTGTGGGACAACCTCCATTGCTTCATGGGACACCTTTAACCAGGCAACGTGGCTCAAAACCTACAGCAGGGAGAACACAGGCAAAACGGGTTGGCAGACCTTCCTCTCTGCAAGGTTCTTGCACCCATCCACTTATTTCTGCAAAACCCCAATGGATGAAATGGAGTGCTGACCCCAATGGATGAAATGAAGTGCTGACCCCATTCCTGCTCTGGAGACTTCTTTAGCACCTTTGCACAGGTGGCTTGATCTTTCTGTTCCCTGCACAAATCCTCTGCCTCCAAACTCACGATGGCAGCAATGTGCTGCAGCAGAGCACTGCGAAGAACAAGGAGGTGGCTTCCCTCACTGAGAAATTCAGCTTCTTCCGAGAAATTCAGCTTCTTCCTGAAAGATCCTGACCCATCTCTTGGCAAAGCTCAGGAGGACCCTGAACTTGTCACAGGGACTGCACTACAAAGATGGGATGAGAGAGAAAGGCAGCACTGGACAGGAGATGGGATCTTGTTTCCACACTTCAAACAAAGGTTCCATCAAACAGAGCTTTTCACAGGGTACTTCCTCCTTTTTTCATGATGTACCCGAAAGATTCCTGCCACTTGGCCCCTGCTTTTTGCCGGCTGCTAAGCGTGAGGAAATGGGTGGCTTTGTGTGGAGCAGGTCATGGAGAAATGTCACATCTGGGAGCTCCACAACTAAGGGAGGTGGATGTCTGGGACCAAGACCCTGCTCCACCTGCACCTTCGCTCTGGCAAAGAGAAAGGTGGGTGCTTTCTTGCAGCAGGAGAGGGCAGCAACACCCTCTGTCTTTGATCTAACTTCAGTATGTACTCACAGCTGAACTGAAGGTTCCAAAATATTTATGCTCTGCAGTGTCCGTGGGTAGCAGCATTGGGACGGATCCCATTGAGCATCTTCTTCCACCATCCTCCTGCACACACCTGCTGGCTACCACAGCGATGGCACTTGATGCCAGCTGCCTTGGCAGAAGACCAAGGATGCTGGGGACAGGAGAGTTGGTTTCCAGCCCTGCCTTTGCCCCTAGCTTTTTATCTGGCCATGCACGTGCTGTAAAATCTTTCCCAGTATTATCTGTGCATACTGTGAGCTCCCTTGGGGAGCTAAGACTGGAGTTTGTGAAGGGTCTGGTCAGCATTTAGCACAAGGCAGGAGGGGCTGTGTGGGGATGGAACTACATGAAATAAAAAAATGTCTACAGATTTACCTCCCTCTGATCCAGTGTGGATGTTTGCCTGGCCCTGTGCTGAACCAGTTCAGCATTAACCTTTTAGAAAGCCATTATTTTCTTGATTTGGTTTATTTTATTCCTCTTTAGAGAGTTGAGCTGGTGCACTGAAATGCTGTGCAAGAGCCAGACTGACACAAAGGACGTGGTATGAGTACGGAAGAGGCAAGGTCAAAACATTTTTAGACCAGTTCTGCTGGTTTTGTCAAACCCCATTTTCACAGGGCAAGGAGGCTGCTGTCTGAGGTCAACTCCAAGGGTTTGCTTGTCTCTAGATTTTCAAGTGCAAAGGCAACCTGACACCTCTATCAGACATGAGATGAGCTGGTTAGTGGAAAGCCAGCCCTTCCCCTCCAAAAACTGGCATCACAAGCCCTTGGTGACCTCCTGTGCATCAGATCTCTATCCCAAAAGACACGCAAAGGTTTCCCACAGCCTCCTTGTGAAGGAGCCTTAAATCACAGCCACCAGTTGTCACAAACTGCCCATTGATTTCTTGCAGCTTGCAAATGTGGCAAGTGGCACAGAGTTGATACTGCAGATCCATAATTAATGCTTTGTGATCCCAGATCTGAAGGCCCTTTCACAGGCAGAGGGACTGCTAAACTGTCCCTAAAGATGAGGGATTAACAGCCAAGCCAGTAATGAGCTCTGAAAAACACAAGTGGAGGAGATGAAAAAAAAATAATCTAGGAGTGAAAAATATTCATTTATGAAGTGGTTTTCTTTTTTTTTTGCAGAAGACGAGTGCTTCTGAAGCCGCCTAAAGAGCTGATATTCTTGTTGCTTGCTTGCCTGTGACAGCCTGAGTCAGGCACACAGTTTGGAGCCCAGACTTCCCAAGATGTGTTTCAGCCAGATCAAGCTTCAAGAAGGTTTGGGGGCTTATACTCTCTCTCCAGACAGCAGAGCAGCGACACTGGTCTTCACACTGGTGGAGACTGGTGGATCTGTCATTGGGATTCTCTTGCTAAGATGGTCTCAGTGAATTTTCTTACGTGTGTTGACTGATGGGTAGATGGCTTTGGTTGAACAGAGGGAAAAGGGAGTAAAAGGAACTAGTGCAAGGAGCTGAGTGAGAACTAAGCACTCTGAGTTACATGAAGGGCCTTTACCCTCCCCCTTCTTCCTGATAACTCCATGCCTAGCACAGACTGGGGTAAGACCTTGCCTACTTGGAAGGTCTGTCTAGAAGAGCTGTTCCCTGACACTTCTGTTTTGTCCTGCTTTATTCCAAAATGCTGCACTTGGAACCCACTCTCTGGTGTTGGAATCATTGGAACCTACCCTGTGGTGTTGGCACCTGTTGTGAACCCACCCACTGTGGTGCTGGTGCCCATGTTGAAATGACAGATAGGCTATTTTAGGTGTCCACGCTTTACCAAGAAGGATGGAACTTGGTAGCATGAGGGCTTTTCAGACCTAGTGATGGATATTCACTGAGACTTAAGCAGAAAATATAGACACACACACATTATATATGTAATTATATACAGACACCAATGCCAATATTCTCATATGTGCTAGGGTAAAAAGAAAAAAAAAACCAACAGTCAGAGCTCAGGGAAAGGTCTTGAGGACAGATGCAGGCTCTCTCCCGCTTGGGGATATTGGCTGTCTACACATCTTGAAAAAGAGGGATTTAAATCAGCTGGAACCTACAGGTAGATAAAAAGCCCACTTCAACAGGAAAATGAAGCCATTATCCATAGAACAGTTAGCTTATGAGAATGAAAAAAGAGCATTTGGAGGAATATCTGCCCATTAAATATGAAGTTAAGAGCTTGGCTTAGGTTCAGAAAGGAGAAAAAGGCTTTTGATTAACCAGTAAAGCCAATGGTGATGTTGAGATTATTCAGGGCTTATTGCTTTTATGAAAGGAAAAAGAACGAAAGGAAAAAATGAAAACAAAAAAGTGAAAAAGAAGAAAGAAAAGACTTTCTGTTTTACATTTGTTGGGACTGCAGCAGATTTCTCTTGCCAGGGTAATAAACAGTAGCTGGCATGCATCATGCAAGGCTGGTTACGAAGATGAAACCATGGATCTCTTTGGTTTTTAAACTGGTTAGAGGCATTTTAGACGACAGCACAACCTTCTGAACCCTCCATGGAGGGAAGATTGACTACAACAGCCTTGTTTGTGGTTACTTAATTTCAGAACAATTCTACTTGATGGAGCAATGGGAGGCCTTCATCTTAGTTATGACATTTAGATGGATCCATTAGAAAGAACAGAGAAGAGAGTGATCCCAGGGCTCCCTCTCCATGAGGAAAGCTACAAGAAGTAGTAGTGTTTTGTCCATTGAAGAGGGGCCATGACATCACTTTTCTAGCTGTAGAAGGTTATCACAGAGATTAAAGGGTAAAACATGAAGCTCTACAATGAAATTGAGGGAGGGTTAAATGAAGAACTGGGAGACATTCCTTAATGTGACACTGAGTTAGACACTTTGGGAAGGACTGGAGGAATGTCACAGCAGATTAGATGTACATCGATCTGGAATTATCCAGGCACAGTCACTACATGATAACACATCTTAGGGAAGGGTGGCTGGAGGGATATACGATGGAAAAGGACCTGCGCATTCTAATTGACAGCCAGCTGAACCTGAGCCAGCAGTGTGCCCAGGTGGCCAAGAAGGCCAACGGCATCCTGGCTTGTGTCACCTCAGTATAAGAGAGATCTCGAGGTGTTGGAGCGAGTGCAGAGGAGGGCAACAAAGCTGGTGAAGTGCCTGGAGAACAGACCTTATGAGGAGCGATTGAGGGAGCTGGATCAGTTTGACGAAGAGGAGGCTGAGGGGGGACCTCATCATGCTATAAAATTACTTGAAAGGACATTGTAGAGAGGTTGGTGCTGGTCTCTTCTCACAGGTCATTAGGGACAGAACCAGGGGGAATGGTTTCAAGTTGCAACAGGGCAAGTTTAGGCTGGACATTAGGAAGAAATTCTTCACAGAAAGAGTGATCAGACACTGGAATAGACTGCCTAGGGAGGGGGTTGAGTTGCCATCCTTGGATGTGTTCAAGTGTCGTTTAGATGTGGTGTTGGGTGATATGGTTTAGGGGTGAACTTGTACTGTAGGGTTAATGGTTGGACTCAATGATCCCAAGGGTCTTTTCCAACCTGAATTGTTCTATGATTCTATGATTCTATGATCTCAAGGTTCCGTCAAGACTTAAGTATCATAATGAAAGCTGTAGATGGCATAAAGTTTAGGGAATCATATTAATCAATGGTCAAATTAATAGGATAAAACATCGCAGGGTATCCTGCTCATGCTTCTCTTACAGCTGGTCCCTAAAGACTCATTCTGAGACTAACCATTGGAATAATCTGGATTTCTCACCCCAAAGGGACAGCGGATTGTTGTCTAGTCAAAAGTCAATGTAGAGAGAAGTTCTGGGGAGAACAACATAGTTTATGCAAGTAACACTGATTATGATTTCCTGCTATGATCTGAATGATCTGAAACATTCCTTCTAGTCCTGAATTATTTCCCTGTTCCACCGAGACCATCATCTCTTTCTTCTGAATCTGCCTCATCCAGGGGCTGTCTCCATTTTGAAGACATCCATCACACAGAACTGGACTCTGGCCATGCTGTCTTTGTGGACAGGACTTGTCTTTGGCAGACACTCATAACAATCAGAGACTGTTATGAAGAAGGATTCCCTTGTTTAGTCCTTTTGTTGAAACCTGATGGGATTTCAGTACTGAGTTCCCTCATTTCAGCATTTATTTTTTTTTTGGTCTTAGACTGGATATGCATGAGGCCCCTTCTGAAGTGATTTTCTGTGAACAACCTAAGAGACCCTGGTAGGGCCTTAATTAAAGCTTTAGGAACCAGGATAGATTAAATGAGAAACAATCACTGCAGAAACCCAGTTTGTGGCATAACAGATTACAGGGAAGAGAAAGGCCCCATTTTACTTGTTTTCCACCTGTCAACCTGAGAAGACAATTCCCTACCAGAGATTCCTGGCTATTTCTGCCAGACCCCCACAGTGCATGTGCCCTTAGGTGTTTTGGAGGTCCATGTTTTTCCTGAAAACAATCACATCATTTCTATATGAAAGCTCACACAGGACACCATCCAAAAGTGGTGGTGCATTGCTGAGCTCAGCCCTCCTGGCTCCTCATGTCCCAGCTCTCAGCTTTCAAGAGCCTCCACTTACTGGCGGATGGTGGGTAGGACGTGGGGCTGATCCATAACCCTACAGGTGCCTGCTGCCACCACTGCAGCCTCACCCACCACATGGTGGGAGAAACTCACAACCTCTTATTGAGCAGTCAAGACCTCCAGGCTGACTGGGATAGACCCTGGGCAAGATCCTTCTGTTTCCAGCATGGCTATTCACTCCCAGCCCTCTACCTAAGGCTGCCAAGAGTTTTCAGGCTTGACCTGGTGGGTTAGCTGCTGCAGCCCGTTCCCATTGCCCACCAT
>NW_009723397.1:30798-67659 GCF_000703405.1 Apaloderma vittatum | reverse complement strand
TTTCCCTAATCTCTGTCTGCCTTCCCAGTGGTTCCCCCCAGTCATCAGCAAAAGCAGGGGCTGCGTGTGCTGCTGGGATAATTAGAGTGCTGCAGGGTGCTTAGTATGCAGGTGCTGGCCATGCTATTGCTCAGAAAAAAAATAGAAAAGGAAAGAAAAGGGAAAAAAAAGCAACTGAAAAAAGCCCATTTACCCACGCAAGAAATAGCACTTTTTGCCACTTGATTCTCTGTTTTCCCAGGAAAATCAAACCTCTGCACAGAGGCACTTCCCCTGACTGCCGTGGAGGGCTTACCAGGCATTGTTTGGCCCCACAACACAGCAATGCAGCCCGCTGATGGCTGTACAGAGAATGGCTCTAGCCCTTGCCTTCTGCAATGGAGGAGGGTGGAAGAACCATGACAGAGCAAGGGTGGCAGGTTTTGTGCTCCCTTCAGAAGCAAGGGCTGTGTTCAGGTCTGATGGAGATGAGATGTTCTAGGTCTGCATGTTTAGGGCCAGTTGTGCAATGCAGATGTGATGCCCTCTTGGTGTCCTCTATCCTACATGTGATGGGAACCAGCTTTGACATACCTGGTGTGGGAAAAACTGAAGTAAGATTCTGACACAGTACTAGAGGTGCGTAAGGGAGCGTCTGCTGCCTGTAGCTTCATTCCTCTTGAGAACAGTTAAATATTTTCCTTCACCTAACCCACATACACAAGACCATAACAGTAATAGAAGAGATTACAGCAGCACTTCAGAGTCTCAGGTAAGAGCAAAGCACAGCACCTGGCTCACAAAGGCACCTGAAAACCCCACAGGCTGTGGGGACAAGAGAAGGTGGTGAGGAAAGGACCATTCTCCTTCCTCTTTCACAGGGAGAGAGCTGAGGCACAGAGAGGAACAGCAGCGTGATCCATGAGCAGCTGTGGCAGAGCCGGTTTCACACCAGGGCCAGGTAAGGGCCTTGACTACAAAGCTGTTATCTGAAGTGCTGTGTCTCTCTAGCTCAGCTACATCCAGTGTGAATCAAGCCCGGGGACAGTCATGTGAGGACACTGAGATGTCTAGCGCTGTTCTCATAGTCCCAGAAAATCCTGGGGAATCTCAGGGTCCCTGGGTATTCTCAAGAAACAAAAAAATCTGGATAACATGGGCCAAGAAAAGACCTGATCCCACTAGAGCTCTCCAAAGATGATCAATTATCTTTGTCACTGTGGTGAAAATACTGCTACTCGGGGTGCTTTGCCATTTTGGGTAGCCGTCCTGTTTTCTGGCCATCCACCAGCCTGGGCACAGCAGAACATGGCCAATATCCAGATATCTCAGATGAATGTCACAGTAACTCCATATGTGAGATAGGATCCACTGAATTAATATTGCTGTGCAGATGTTAGCAGATGTCCTAGCCTGCCACAGTACAAAAGATGTTACTATTTTCCCAAGAGCCTCCCCCAGTGTTTCACAGACTGGATGTGAGGACACTATTCCTGATGCCAGCAAACTAATTAAGCAACTTAACTTTCTTGGGCAGTATCAGGTGATACCTGATGAAAGACATGTTGAGTCTGCTTAGAGGACAGATGGGGCTTTACCAACCTGGCCCAGTGGCAAGTATCCCTGCCCATAGCAGGGGGGGGTGGATCTAGGTGATCTTCAAAGTCCCTTCCAGCCCAAATCATTCTATGTTTCTATGATTATATGACAGTGTAAGTAAGCAAAGCACAGAGAAGGGTGTGAATCTAAAAAGAGAAAATGCCTTTAAAGAGCTTGGTCAGACCCACCTTCAGGTGAAAGGCTAAAGAAAGCTTGGAGATAAGGAAATGGAGCTGTAATGCATTTTCTTTTCCATTCCGGGAAAGGATTTACAAAGCATATTAAGGCAGCCAAGATGGTGTTAGTCTGAAACAACCAGACCTTGCCTTTTGAGAGAGTCTCCTATGAAAATTGTATATGCAGGAGGGGTAGAGACTTAATGGGAGACACGAGTTGTCAAGAGGTAAATTAAATCACTTCCTTCAACACTGAAGAGAGGATCTCCTTTACTTTGTAAGGCATGAGAACGTCTCCAGTAGGCAATGGCTGGAACATAAAATAAGAAGTCAATGCACCTGGGCTAGCCTGGCACTGCTCACAGCAATGCTGTTGTGGATATTTATTGGTGCTCAGTACCATACCTTCACTGCTGGTTTTTTTTTGCGTCTTCACCTCAGTCACTGAAGCAATCACTACTTACCTCACTAGCTAGAATTCAAAGCAAGTGGAAGGAGGGAGGGAGGCAAATGCCTTTCCTGAATAAATATTGTTTTCCTGAACTGGCCATCCCCAAGCATCTGGAAGTGTTGACTGAATGCAGCCAGATTTGCCTAACTGGAGGTGGAACAGCAGGCTATGCGTGTTTCAGAATTACAGACAGATGATTAACAGATCTTTCCCACACTTACTAATACCTGATATCCTAAGACAAATAGTTTCTCTGGTGAATCATGGACAGGACTTCAGAAACCTTCAGATGTTTCTTTCCGACACTGGGAAACCTTGTGTTACGGAACCCAACTCATTTCACTGTGCAGACTTTCCCTCTGTGGGGCTGTGCCTGATTTCTACCTGTTTCCAGGAGTTTGGTCTCAACCTCCTTCATTCACAACAAAGTAGTGGGCTGTAGAGTTGTGCACCAAAGTCCTTGATCCTAGGGAAGCAGAGGCCTTTCCAATCTAATAACTCCTCCAAACACCCTCTTAAGCATTTCCTTAAGAGCAATCATCTTTCCCTCATGCTTTGCTGGAGGAGTTGGCTTAATTCATATCAGCTACTGATAGATTGATTTTGGGTGTCTGGCTTTGTCTCGAGACCCCAAAGCACCCTGCCACATGTGCTTGTGGGAGGCATTGGAAGGCAGAAGGGCTGTCCTCCATGAGAAGGAGACACAGGCTGCTGGAGATGGTGGCCTGGCAAATCCAACCTGGATTGAAGCTGTGGATAGTAACACTGAGGTGTTACTTGCTCACCTCCTGAGGATCCATGTGGAGAGGAAGGAAAGAGATGCACACAGTTCCTGTTGTGTCCAAACCAGCTGTGATGTCCTGGACTATGGGGACTGGCAACCAGCTACCCTAGCTGAACCCCAGGAGATGCTTATGCGCTCTGGTTATATCCAGCCTATGCCTCAGTGGTGGATTCTTTGGTGCCACTCCTGATATTGGTGTGCCCCTGGAAGCAAGCTGGACTTGGACTGCTTCTGATCCCACCATTTCTTATGCCAACAGCTTCTGGGCTGTCCTTAAGAAGGACCTGTTGTTGTCTTCTCTGCAGTGATACCACTGCAGGATGGGCTGGAGTGAGTGATTTACCAAGCTTCAAATGGAAGAGACAAAGTGAGGCTCCACAGATTCAAAATTCCCTTGAAATCTAGATCCAGCTGTCACTCCTGAGAAACTGGATGTCCCCACAGATGACTCCAAGGAAACTCCTGCAGGCAAGTGTTGTGGATGGCAGCAGAGCTTGTCCTCATGCCCTGCATAGCTCTGCTTTGGAGCTCCAGCCCATCAGATGGCCAGTTATTAGGACTCCTGTTGGCATGGTGCTGGAGGGCTTAGTGAAACCTAATGGAGAAGAAATCCTAAGCGATCTAAAAATAAACCCACCAAGGAGTATGTTGCGCTTACTGTAGGACCCAAAGACAGCTGTGCCAGCAGATCCTGTGCTGGAGCAGAGTGGGTGATACCCACGCATATCCTGGCTCAGACAAAAGGAGCATGGGCAGACCGATCCCACCCCACAGCTGACTGTGAAGTGTAACTGCAAAATATTTTCCATCGAGTTTTCTCCTTCTCTTTCTCCCCACCAACTACTGAGTCACCATGAGTCATTTAGCTGTATGGGTAGCTCTGGTATTTATGTCACTCAGTACATTTTTTTATAGGACATGTGGCACAAAGGATAAGGCTTTGGGATCCTTTCTCTTGTGCCTCCATTTCTTCTTAGCTCAAGATGATTTAATACGTGTGGCACCTCAGTAGTCATGGTAGCTGTGATGAGGGCTTGGGCTTAGGCCCCACTTCTTTCCTGGTATCAGAGTCTGTGTCTGGGTATGTGAATCTTTGCCTTGATCAGGGAGGTCTAGGTGAAAGCTGGTGCTGAGAGGTCTGTCACGGGGTGAGTTTTGATGGAAAAGCAGAAACTGACTCGTTGAAAAGAAAAATTCCTAGTTTGAGCAAGTTGTTCTTGCTACCTTCTCCAGGTTCCCAGGTGGAGACACAAATACATTTCCAGGGAAGGTTTTTGTTCTAATTCTCTCTAGCTGGGCTAAGAACCTTCTGGAAGTGTCTGTTTCTACCTTGCTAAATGTTGTCATTAGATAACTTTACTGGATCTCAGAATGGGCATTAGGTTGGTGAGCACAGGGGTCGCTTCATTTCAGGAGACTTGCAAGGCAATGGGGAATTTTTTGGGTGTTAACTCTGGAACCTACTGAAGGAGAAAGCAATCATCCAATTGATCAGAATATGAGATTCTGAGCAATTTTCCTTCCTCTTCCTTTTTCAGTCGTATTCATATCCTGGTATACAGCAAAGCTCGAGGCAGCCAGTTGCCCTTCCTGAGAATGGCAGGTGTGCTTGAAATGAGAACACAGTCAGCCTTAGGGCTTCATATTGTTCTTTTCCTCTGCTTCTCCTACTCCTTCTTGCAGCAGAGAGTTGTTTGAAATCTGTGCTGAAAAACTCTTTTCTCTTCCGGCACCTTAATCCACCTCAGCAACAGGCACATGCACACAGACACACACAGACGTGGCACAAAAGGTTACAATAATCTTTGTTTCTGTTGCTGTTATTCTGAACCTGAACAAAAGGCCTGGCTCCTACCCCCCTCCTTGCTGTATCACCTTCAGGATTGTGTGTCAGGAATCAATGCTACAGATGTTGACTTCTCCACGATGCTAGCAGGAGACTTTTAATGCATTTCAGATACAACAACAAAGAACAGTTGCCAATTCATAGGGAGGGAAGAGAGATGTTTTGATCTGGATTTTTTTGGAAATGGATTTTCATGCAGCCTTTATTTCCAATTTTATAGTTTTTTCTTTTCCCTGGAATGCATATTAAATGCTGATAGCCTGTTATCCTTGACCTTTAGAGCCTGTGAATTTGAAAATCCAATTCCCTGCAAAATGCAATGCATACAATACAGACTTTGAGGAAAATGCCAACAAGTGTGTTATTTTCTTTTTGGTCCTGCAAGAACCTACTACGAACAGAAAAAAGGCAAGAGCACAACTTGGGTGGAAAACAGTCAACAAGAAGAGAGGTTTCTCTAACTCCTTGCAGGAGTTTTGTTCACCCAGTGTCCAGGGTTTTGCTCACCCAGTGGTGAGGGAAGAATGTTAAAAGTGTTAGGAGAAATAATTCATTTTTCCCTTTTTCTCTAGTGCTCCACTTACTGTGCTTTTTAACTCCTCTAGTGCTACCAGATGGGTTCAGAGCATCCTGGTAGAATGCACCTCCAGATGGGCCACTGTGTCCCGATGGGATTTTCTTTAAACGCTGCTAGATGATGCTGTGAACATCACGATTACCTTTTCTTTCCGATGTAATGAAAGCATCTGGTTACATTTCTTTGTGTTGGGGACACCCTTTCGAAGCTGTCTTCCAGATGTGCTAGAGATACCCAAAGAGAGTTTTCTTCCAGTTATGCTGGAAACATCCCTAAGGAGTTTTCTTCCAGGTGATGTGGAGATCCAACTGTGCTGATGGATATCTGCAACCCAGTAAACCCACTGCAGTGCTCAGTTCACCAGATATTTCCTTTCTCTTGTCCTCAGACAGTCACCAGCTTTTTAAAACTATTCTCTTGGGCAGAATTGCACTGGCACTTACACAGTCATCTGCTTATATCAGGTAAGAGCACAATTCTCCCCACCCTCTCACTTCTGGCCAGGAATTACAGTTACCTTATTTTTGCTTTTAATGTGTCCTGGGTTTCTTTATGGAAAAAAGCTGGAGACCATGTTAAAGAACTGTGTTAAACCCAAATGTATTTTTACCAAAAGTTTTGGATGGCTGTGAGGTAGGTAAGGTGGGAAATGCAGCTGTTTGAAGAACAAAATAAGATATTTTGCAAGTAAAAAGGTCATTCATTAGTGGCAGGCTTGACAGACGTGCTGTGGCCTCTGGGCAGAGGAACATATCAACGCCAAGGGGCAAGATTCGCAGTTTCTATTCTTGAAGAATCCAGGCATGATCCCATTTCTTTTCAAGCTATAGGCCATTAGTAGGCACATAGGACCTCTGCAACCTGCATATTTGGAAAGCTGTTCTCTCCTATTCTCTACAACCAATAAGAAAGGCAATTTGACTCTCCATCACTTGTTCAGCCATTGCCTAGCACCGCAGGACTTGGGTGCTTTTGTGGTGCTGATGAAAGGGCTGTAGGAGGAATCACCCCTGTGTGCAGGCACTGAAGCTCACGATCAAGGCAAAATGTAAATTCTTTGGGATTGGGTTTTCTGATTTTTATGAGGAAGCCAAGCTTTGTACGAAATCCAAAGCCTGGAAAGCCACGTGGACAGCAACTCCCCAAAGCCAGGAGCTTTCTGAATCATTTCTCTGGCAGCTAAACGCTATCTCAAATAAGCCACAGCTCCTAAGGCCCTTTGTGCCTCTGGACCTTTCTGTCATGCCCAGGCTCAGCCAGGGAGTCTGTGGTAGAGCAGGAGAGGAAATCAGGTCTGTCAAACTCAAGGATGGGTCTGTGTTGTCTAGACATCTCTTTTGCTCCTGGCTGTGCTGCTTGTGAGTGGCATGAAATGAATCTTCAAAGGGTTGTGCGGATCCCCTGTCCTCTCTCATCCCCGTGGTGGCCAGCCCCTCGGTATTCGCCCACAGACAATGAACACCACAGGGTGGTTGGAGCACACAGATATGCTGTGCTGTGCTTGGCTTTTCTAATTTTTTTCTTCCCCCTATTTTTTTCCCCAGTCTTTTCCTTCTAATTTAGAGCTCTAGATTAAATTCAACTTAATTAGAAGGATTGTACATCTTATAAATTTAATATTTAATATGCAAGCATAGGCTTTTATTAAAGGTGTCCTAGGAGGAATGGTAATGAGTTATTGCACAATAAATAGCTGGAGGGAAATGAGTGTGATAAAGGATTGGAACTTCTGGAGCAGGGGAGTAAGAAAGGGGATGTGAATGCTTGGGAAACATCTCTGGTGACTGCTCAGAGTGCTGCTGTCATCTCTGCTGCTCACACAGAGCAAAAGGAATTTTCCTTCAGCATAAGCAGGAGACAAGATTTGGGTAGCTAAGGAGGACAGTGGGGAGGGAAGGACGTGAGGAAGGTCAGGAACTAAAGATACTTGCAAAGAGAAGAAACTCTGATACAAGGTCCTCTCCGAAAACCATGGGTAGGAGTTGTGAACTGTTCACTACCTCTGTAATTTTTGGAGGAGACAGCTTGGATGTGGTCAGGGGTCTTTACTGTAGTGCCCATCCAAACCTCCTTCTGCCCTCAGGAGCAAAAGCCAGGGCCCAGCTGTAATGTGCAACGTGCCAAGAAGTCTCTGCCCTTATGCCACCCCTTTGAACAGGGGTGAAATTCATCTCTTCAAGTGTCTACAAGGTGAGTGTCTTGTGAGCTGGCACCTATGTTCTTACTGTAGGCAACGGAGATCTAATTAATACCATCAGCAGGATTTAGGGTGTGAGTCACTGGGCTACACGTAGGTGTTTGGTTTAGGACAACTCACACCGTAAACTCTGCACTCTGCACAGGCCAGGTCTCTGATGACTACAAGGGATCAAAGGCTATGTTTGTGCTGGTAAATAAAATGGGCCAGAGATTGCTCTTCAGCCTTGAGGGCAAAGGGACCGGTCTGAGTCACGCTTGGTATTTTCTGCAAGAGTACAAGCAGGTTCCTACATCTGTGTCAGTGTGCTTAACAAGGGAACGGAGTGGACACTGTGGGCTGATGTTTGCTGCCATACCCAGTCCCAGCTGGGTTCCTAGGTCAGAGAAGCCACTAATCAAAGAACATTGTCTACGCTGAAGGCACTCTGATGAAACTTTCCTCTTCTATCAAATGACCTGTTGCAGGAGGAGATCATTTTGCCATCCTGGCAGCATCCCAGCCTGGTAAAGCTGTGTGGTTTAGATGGCCAGTGTCCCCACAGCAGCTCCTGGCTGCCAGTGGTTGTTGCCAAGCAGCTAGTGGATGGTAACTAGCTCTTCTAATAAAGGTTGATTAGTCAATATATGCTCAAATACAAACAAGTAGGAATTGATTTCTAAATTATTTTTTTTCTACAGAACTCCAAACCAGAGTAGGAGTTGTGCAACCTGTCTAGGCACCAAATTAGAGTTAAGTCAAGGCACATCTGGGAAAATGGGACTGGGAAGATGGTGTGGTCCACCAGTGAGTAACCTCAGGGAGCATCTGGTAGGGAAACAAGATACCAGCATGTGACTGGAGTGCCAGTGTAAGAGTGTGGGGAGCAATGCGTGGAAGTACGTGGCAGAAGGATGGGAGCTGGGTGATAGAATCATAGAACAGTTTCTTTTGGAACAGATCTTCAAGATCAGAGTCCAAGCTTTGTCCTAGCCCTATCAACACCACTGAACCCTGTCCCTCAGCAAAACATCCACCCTTCTCTTAAACACCTCCAGGGATGGCGACTCAACCCCTCCCTGGGCAGGCTGTGCTGGTGTCTGACAACACTCTCAATACAGAAATTTTTCCTAATATCCAACCTGAACCTCAAAGAATGGGATCTGATGTATCCCCATGCAACCCGGTACAGATCTGGGCCCATCATGATCTGTGGGGTCACTGAGATGGGGAAACATCTGAGTGGTGGTTTTATAGTAGACAGACTCTCTGGAGCCAACACTCTGCTGTAGTCTTAAATGGACAGTGAGAAGAGAAGTCATCTCCTCCTGGAAGTAAATTCAACTCAAGGCTTTGGAGATTTGGAGCATCCCATTAGGACGGTCCTGTTGCATTTCACATCTATGTTTTCAGGGGCCATCCTCTTACTGTGCCACATCGTTTCCCTTTCCCTCAGCCTAAATTTTCTCAACTGGTTATACCCAGCCAGACTAAATCATCTCCAGCACTATGTTTATTTCTGTACTCTAAACTGGTCTGCGGAGAATGCACCTGAATTCAGGTCTCCCTGCCCATTGTTGGGATTCATCTCAACTCCTAATTGGTGCATATGGCTCCAAGGGATGCACAGGATGTAGACATAGCTGCCACCCATGGGACTGACAGACTTCAGGGCTCATGCAAAGAACCACTTTCTTCTTTTCAAGCCAGGGCAGGAAGACTGCCCTTCATATCAAGGGAGTTAAGGCATCATGTAAATACACAGATTTAGTCCCTATGGATCTATGCAAAAGGGATGGCAAATAGCTGGAGCCATCTCTGGTTGTTCTGGTCAGCACACAGGGCAGTTGTTACCTCCACAGATGGTCTCCATGGCCCCCTGTGTCTGATATTTGTAATTACAAGCAGGGATTATGCAGGAAGGAGATGGAATCAGCTATGAATACCCAGCAGACAGCAGGGGAGCTTAGGCACCGGCTGATTCCTCACTGATGGAGGCAGAGATAGTACCAAGATACGTGAGCGAGCTTGGGGTGCATATGTCAAACCTATGGGGATTCTGATAGAGGGATTAAAACTGAGGGGAAGGGAAAGGGGTAAACATCTGATTAACATTTCTGATGCATGCCCAGGGCTAACGTGGTATGCTAATGAATACTGGTGTATTAGCAAAGCTTTCTTAGTGCCCTCTGTCCTGGACAGCTTCACAGTAAAGGTAGGCATGGACAGGATTTAACTCCTACTTTCTAAGTACAGTTTTGGACCCTTTGGAACACAGGTTGGAAGGAGGGATGCTTTTTCTGGGGCAGGAGTGTTACAGGAGGATAGGGGAAGGAAAGTTCCCATTCTTATATCTCTTCTTCCATGCAATATGGATACAGTAAGGAGAGCACGTGGCACCCCGCGTTGGATGTTTGGTGGCAGGGGATGTCTATGCGGCTGGTCTGTTGCCCAGCAATTCCAGGAGCCCTGCTGTTTCCTTGTGAAAGGACTCATGCTACAGTGCTCAGGGATGCTGAACACTGATCACCTGAAGATGCTGAGGAGGTAGGATGAGGGAGACATCAGGGCTAGGAGGTATTGGAGAGATGTTGTCATGGGAGAGGTGCAGGGACCTTGTGGAGACCCAACCTGCAACCTCTCCATGTCCTTGGAAGGGTTGGATGATGGAGTCAGCAAAGAATCCTCCCAGAGACCAATGCCAGCCACCAGCTCCCGGCTTTGAGACAAACTGTATCTCCTTCATCCCCTCGAGGAGTGCAGCAGGGATGTCAATCCTTACTCATACCCTGAGGGTAAAACAAGGACAAATCCCTGTGGCAGCTCTTTCTGCAAATAGCCAGGAATTCTTCTACTTCCTTAGGGTTAGAAAGGGTGGTAGGAAAAAAATCTGCGATAATTGATGAGGTTATTACTGTCACTTAAAAGAACAGGACAATGTGGGACCAGGCACAGCACAAACAAAGCAGGGAGATGCTCCCTCATCTTCAGGCAAGAAGACATTGCCTTAGGGTGTAGAAACCTAGGGAGCTGCAGTCTTGGTAGGGGATGAACTCAGCAACTCATCTAAGAAAATCAACCTATAATGGAGAGCTACGGCATGTAATACCCCTTAGCAGGCTCCAACACACCTCACAGGGCTGCCTCATCCTTCAGACAGCAGCAAATTCCCTTTTTTCTTTCCTTCTTTCTGTTCCTTGTGCAGAGAATTGGGAATTAAAAAACATTAGGAAAAACTTTTTCACTGCGAGGGTGACAAAGCCCTGGCCCAGGCTGTCCAGAGAGGGTGTGGAGTCTCCTTCTCTGGAGACTTTCTAACCCAACTGGATGCATTCCTGTGTGGCTGCCCTGGGTGATCCTGCTCTGCCAGGGGGGTTGGACTGGGTGATCTATTGAGGTCCCTTCCAACCTCAAACATTCTATGATTCTACGATTCTGTGATTCTGTAATTCTGTGACTGGGAATCAAAACAAACAGAAAATATGGGAGATGACTCTCTGCTCTCTCTTTTTATCAGGAGAGGGAAAATATACGGCGAAAGAAAAAGGAGGAGAGAGGAGGGAAGACTTTGTTTGAGTCCAAACTGTGTTTGCAGTTTTCTGCATTGTCTCTTCTTATGAAAGCATCCAAACAAGACAACAGGAGCTGATGATTCAATAAAGCGCAGGGCTGGGAGACAATGAGGGGAATTAAAAACAACAAAGCGAAGAGGGTTTTAATAACCGTTCATTGAGGCTGTAATTAAATCTCGGTTTCTGTTTGGAAAACAAGAATCTCATTTTGTGCCTGTGCCCTGTCTCCCCCACCACATCTGCACCCATGTTTTCTTGTGGGCAATTATCAAGCATGCTGTGAGCTGATTAGCAAATACAGGTGTGGCAGGAGCTCTCTCCTGCAAGGGAAAAGAGAGGAGAATAGAGGGTGAGGAGCTTATTACCAAGCCAGGCACTAGCCTTGTGCAGGTCAGAAGCAGGAACCTGCAAACAAACTGTGGAGCCAGCCTGGTACTTCTTGGATGCTCGACTGAGATGAAGAAAGGGTATAGAGAGGGTGGGAGTGTGAGACTGCCTGTCTGGTCTCAGTTATTGCCAGCCACTAGGATTTGGCTCAGAGAAAGGATTCAATCCATGTGGAAAGGGCAAAAGGTTGCTGAGGATCAGCGTGGAAGTTGTGGCACCAACTGTAATGAAGTCCATGTGCTTTCCATGTAGGCTAAAGAAGGCATGGCTATGTATATAATGAGGAGTAGAAAGGCACATGCTCTGAGGCTGAGGGCAAGTAGCACAGTTATTTATGTCCATATGTTTCTTTTTCCTCTCCTTCATCCTGTGACCCAAAGGCTCAGGCAGTGTACGTGTCAGCTCTTCAACCTTGTCGGGGTGTTTTCACTGCATGAATTCCATGATTCTACGACTGTACTAGCAACAGTTGCCCTGCCCTGGTTCAGGCACTTTTACTGGCTTAACTTCAGAGTTTGATGCTTTTGTAGGGGGAGGAAGACCACAAGAAGACACAGCCTCCTGCTTACGTAACAGCAGGCTAACACACAGCTGGGGCCAAGCAGTGGGAAACAGAAACATGCACGGGCTCTCCAGCTCACCGTCCGCCTTAGAGAGAAGAACAGAGCATTTCACTTGGAGCTGCTGTTTGCAAGCAACTGTCTTTCCACCCCTAGTCCCCCCATCCTGATGAAATTCAAGGAATGACTGAGGAAAACTCTGCCCTGGTTGGGCCAGGCTTTCTGTAGGACTGAACCAGCATTTCTGTTACTCCAGATTTGACTGCAGGGCTCATTGCCTAATTTCTGCCTGCTCGTTAGAGAGAAAACCGGTAATGCTGCTGTGGTTTTTGCCTCAGAGCCCATCACCTCCTTGCATTAGTTCTGCCTGCTAATTGCTAGGAACCAAGTGGAAGCACTGCTCCTGGTCTCTGCCAGAGTTTGCCCAGGCAGAAGGGCTGCATTCAACTTTCATTTATATTCCAGAAGCATCACTCACTTCGCAGTATCTCCTGCCATCAATAAACCAATGCAAACAGAGATAAGCCAGATAAAGTGAAAGTAGGTCACTTCTGCAGCACAATGACATCCAGCTCAGTTATTCCTTACGCAGCCCTAAAAGTTAACTCTCCCATCACGACACTTCTTTTTGTTTAAAATTGTTAGGGAGATAGGGCAAAGAGATTAGGCAGATATGAAACCCTCCTCTGTCATGCACCAGACTGAGGGCATCTGGAGATTATTCTGCAGCTGTGCAGCAGAGGGACAGATGGAGGATTTGCTATCATTCATGGATTCTCTAAACACTGTGTTGCTTTTCTACCAGTTAAAGTCCTGGAAAGGTGCTCCATGCTGATGACTGGAGGAAGTTGGCTTTGCTCCTCTCAAGGATGCATATTCTTTATGTGTAAGTCCCATATTCCCTGCTGTGTCTCTGGAAAGAATAATAGAATGGTTAAGGTTGGAAGGGACCTAGAAGATCGTCTCGTTCCAGCTTCCCTGCTGTGGGCAGGGACACCTCTCTCCCACCAGATCAAGTTGCTTCAAGCCCCATCCAACCTGGCCTGGAGCACTCCCAGGGATGGGGCATCTATGACTTCCTTGGGCAACCTGTGCCAGCGCTTCACCACTCTCATGGTGAAGAATTTCTTCCTTGTATCTAATCTAAACCTACTCTCTTGCAGTTTCAGGCCACTACCCCTTGTCCTGTCACTACAGGCCCTTGTGAAAAGCCCTTCTCCAGCTTTCCTGTAGCCCCGTTCATGTACTGGAAGCTGCTCTTAAGTCACCCTGGAGCCTTTTCTTCTCCAAGCTGAATAGCCCCAGCTCCCTCAACCTTTCTTCATAGCAGAGGTACTCCAGCCCTCTGATCATCTTGGTGGCTTTCTCTGGACCTGCTCCAGCAGATCCATGTCCTTCTTGTCCTGTGGGCTCCAGAACTGGGCGCACTGCTCCGGGTGTGACCTCACCAGAGCAGAGCAGAGGGGGAGAATCACCTCCCTTGACCTGCTGGTCACACTCCATTTGATGCAGCCCAGGACACTGTTTGCTTTTTGGGCTGCAAGTGCCCACTGCTGGCTTGTGCTGAGCCTCTTGTCAACACACGCAAGTCCTTCTTGTCAGTGCTGTTTTCAATTTGCTCTCCACCTGGCCTGTATTTGTGCTTGGGATTGTCTCAACCCAGGTGCGGGACCTTATATTTGGCCTTGTTGAACTTCATGAGGTTGGTGTGGGCCCACCTTTGAAGCCTATCAAGATCTCCCTGGATGGCATCCATTCCCTCCAGTGTGTCAACCATTCCGCAAAGTTTGGCGTTGTTGGCAAACTCACTGAGGGCGCACTCCATCCCACTGTTTTAACATTCTTGTGTGGCCTGCCCTAGGTGATCCTGCTCTGGCAGGGGGGTTGGACTAGATGATCTTTTGAGGTCCCTTCCAACACCTAACATTCTGTGATTCTATGATTATATGACACCACTCGAATGTCACCACTTGAATGTCACCACTGCAAATATTTCCCTTGTTATCAGCTCATCTTCAAGCCTTGAT
Source organism: Apaloderma vittatum (assembly GCF_000703405.1). NCBI lineage: Eukaryota > Metazoa > Chordata > Aves > Trogoniformes > Trogonidae > Apaloderma > Apaloderma vittatum. The sequence continues at coordinate 53,525 of NW_009723397.1, read as the reverse complement.
GCTGACTTAGAGCCACAAACTACCTCTGTCAGTGAGATTTCATTCCCATTTGCCTATAATATCTTTAACTTTTTCACTGAGAACCCTAAGAGCTGGTTAGTGTCCCATAAACTCTCACTCTTGTATCATGAGATGGCAATGGCTTCCTGTTGATGTCACCTGAGAACAAGTCTTGGCCGGTAGCATAGAAGTGAAAAGCTTAGTGACCTAGATATAATCACCTGAGCCATCCAGGCACTTAGGTTATGCATTACTTTATTATCAAAATATATCAGTGCTTTTTATTGGTGGATACATGGATTTCAAATGCTGTTATGAAAATATAAGAACCTCTGGAGATGCTTCTAAGACCTTCTAGCACTGCAAAGAAATATAAGCATTAGCTCAGTCTTGGATGATCTCCAGAAAACAAGTAGGGATGATTCAGTGCTCTTTTTTGGAGATTTCTGTAAATGTCATCTTCATTAACATAGATGCTTGTGGGAAATACATTATAAAATTTCTTATTTAAGTATTCATTCTTACAAAAAGAGGCCCTAAAAGTGATCCTCATCCATCAGAGAAAATAGAAATGACACCTTAGAAGTTATGTTTTTGGTACATCACCAGATTGACTGGCAAATAATCTCTTTGTGCTGCCTCCACAGTGGGAAAGGAATTCATTGCAAAAATAAAATGATAAAATAAATAAAGCTCGGAAAACAATAGCCTCCTGTCAGATGTTTCACAAGAGGGAAATACACCAGCATCTAATAAATAAGTTGTTCTGGAGAGAACAATCTGCCTAGCTCCAAATTTTTGCTGGTAAGGAGGCCACTGTACTGAGCACTTAGATGCCAGAACCACCCGGGCATGTGGCTGTCAGGGATCATCGACATGTCTGTAGCATGGGTACTAGATTTACTTGTATTAACGAAAACGTTTCTCTTATCCTCTGAGACTAGCTGAAGAGCTTAACTTCTCCAGAAAGCCTTTGTCCTGCCTCTCCCAAGAAATTTTCCCTTGGGTGCCTGAAGAAAGAGGAGCAGAGATGGCCAGAGTACCTACCTGGTGACATGGATAGATCTTACCAAGGTTCTGAAATGCCTGATTAATTTCTGAGATGCCTCTTCTACTCAGACAACCTTGGTTTACGTTCCTTTGAGGTACCATCATCGCTCGTGCTCCTTCCTCCAAAAGACAACTCTGTGCTACTTAAACAGAAATCGCTCTTCCTAGAGCTGCTGCCTCCAGCTTCTTCTTCTCTAAATCTCTCTATATCTTCTTCAGGGAACCTCAAAGCATTCAGCACAGCTGGCACTACCTCTACCATGTTGTGTTACTGACCAGCTAGATGAGATGCTGAGCATTTGCAGCCTGTCCCCATCACTGATTAGATTGAGGATCCAGCTTGTAACTCAGCACTTACTCAAAGGCCAGAGATGCTGTCTGCAATGCTCTGCAAGTTGGTGCCCTATGTTCTCTATCTTGAATACATATTCCAGGTGCTGCCCCCAGCCTGCATATGTCTCTTTGAGGATGGGTTGGTGGTCATTTATGGAGCCTACAGAGCCTCAGGAGACAGTCGTCCTCACTCCTTCATCCAGAAACACTGTGACAAGTAATCAATAAAACCTACTTTGTGTGTCTGTCAACAGAAATCTCGTGCCCTGTCCAAGGTGAAAGGGCCGTATTTAGGGCCCTAAAGACTTATCTTTCCTGGCATTATTCCTACAGCTCTTTTTCATGATCTTTAGAAAAATTCCCCTTGTCTGCTTTCACAAAACTTGGCAAACGGCAATTCTTTCCTTAACTGTGTCTGTCCAGTTGAAGCTGTCACCATGCAACTACTATTTCTGCTGGTGTGTTTGCCCATAATGGGTCCCATTCCACGAAAGACCAGTTTTCATGTTGTGCTGGGCTTCAGTGGGAGAATGCTAGAACAGACAAACAGACTGTGCTTGTGCAGAAAGTGAGAGCGAGCTAAATCCCCTTCTACCTAAGATTTCTTTGTGCTTGTCTTAGCTTTCTGGATTGATTTCTTAGACAAAACAAGGCTTTGCCTTTCCCTGCTCTTAATGAGAGGTTTGTATTTCTGTGCCTGGCACCTGACACATGGTCTTTATGGCTGTGTGGTCACGAGAGTGGTGCCCATGAGTGGTTTGGCATCAAAGTACATCCCTGGATGTCCTCTCTCTCTCTTCCTTCTTCCTACAGCCTCCTCTGGGCGTTTCTGTTGCTGAACAGGTAATGTGAGCAGAAACAGGTGTTCTTTGTGGCTGGTGGAGGCTGAGAAAGCTGTGGTGGGAATGAGAAGCAAAGAGCACCTCCTTGGTCCTTTTGCACCACCTTCAGAGCATGTAGGGATGTCTCTGCTTCACTTGGGCTGTCAGAGCTGTGTGAAGAGCAGAGAGAGGTGGTAAGGTGTGGGGAGATGGCCTGGAAGACAGCTAGAACCAGTCATTCCCTATTATGCTCTGCCCCTTGCAACATCCTCCTCTGCTTCAAGTCACCATCTCCAGGGAGCAGTGACAGGTGGAGGGAAAGGGGCTGAAGGAAACAAATGACCCTGGTGACTCGCAGCTTCCCACTGCTTCCCATGTCCTCCCACAGCTGCATTGGCTGGGGCTGGATAGTTGGAAGTAGACAGAAAAACTCACAAGGGCTGAGCTGGATAGAGCAGGGGCATCAGGAGCTGACAGATGTATGTAACCCTGAGTTCTTTGTATTCCTCATTTTTAGCAACTTATTCTAAGTTAAACTCTCCTGTTTTGTTGTCTCAGTCACTGGCTCTACTACTTCTGTCCATCTAGCCAGGGCTGTGCTCCTAAAACCTGGCAGGCCTTTAGATCTGGCTGACAGATCAAGCTGAAATAATTTTTTTTTTTTTTTGCCAAACCAACCAGCGAGCTTTTTTTTTTTCTTAATTTTTCTTTTTCTTTTAAATGTACATGGGAAGAAAAGGTGGAGGAGAGGACTCCTCATCCTCATCCACCCAGATCACCTCACCTGCAGGAACTGCATCACCATAAGGAGGTGATGCCAACCAGGTTCTTTGGGACGAGGTGAATATGGTATGGAAAGCCCTAAGGGTGCTACCTGAGAGGATGAACTGGCAAACTATGGCTGTCGATGCTGCAGCAGAGGCATCAGCCTATGGAAGGCAGCGAGTGCTTCCCTCTCCTCCAGCTGCTTGCAGACCCTATGAGCAGTTCCTGCTGCCTGTGAGCTGAACGTCAAATGGAGCAGGCAAAAAACCAACTCAGTCCCAATGACAGAGCTGAGGTGTCCTGCAATTCCAGTTAAAATGTCCTTTTTCCAGCTGCAGTTTTAAGTATTCTGCATGGCACCATCATGCATCCCAGTAGATGAGATGAGTGAGTGGGAAGTAAGGGCTCTCGCAGATCATTACCCATCATCTGTATTTCAAAGGCAGGAGCAGGGAGGCCCTGGTTCTTGCCTTAGAGGGGTGTCATGGGATTTTCTCCTCCATTTTCAAGCAGACAACAGCAGGGCAACAAAGCTGGTGAAGAGCCTGGAGAACAGACCTTATGAGGAGTGATTGAGGGAGCTGGGTCTGTTCAGTTTAACGAAGAGGAGGCTGAGGGGGGACCTCATCATGCTCTACAATTACTTGAAAGGACGTTGTAGAGAGGTTGGTGCTGGTCTCTTCTCACAGGTCGTTAGGGACAGAACCAGGGGGAATGGTTGCAAGTTGCAACAGGGCAAGTTTAGGCTGGACATTGGGAAGAAATTCTTCACGGAAAGGAACAGACTGCCTAGGGAGGTGGTTGAGTCACCGTCCCTGGATGTGTTCAAGTGTCATTTAGATGTGGTGTTGGGTGATATGGTTTAGGGGTGAACTTGTAGTGTAGGGTTAATGGTTGGACTCGATGATCCCAAGGGGCTTTTCCAACCTGAATTGTTCTATGATTCTGTGATTCTATGGTTCTATGACATGGTGGATGGCACTCCCACAGGTGAGTGCCTGCAGGACAGGGATGATCTCAGTGTCAGTGAATTTTCTACGCTGGCCTGCTGTCTCCTTAGGGGAGCCATCCTTATTTCTGTGTCAACTATATTTCTGCTATAACTGCTTAACTTCCCACTGCATTTTGCCCTCCTGGCAGCCCATCCAGTATCCATGAGCAAATCAAGGCACTTTCCCTCTTGTGTGTAAGTTCTCTCCTCCACCCAGGTGATCTCCTGGGCCAGCAGAGCAAGCATGTCCATAGCCAAAGGCACGGAAGAGAGGATGAATCTGACTTCTCATGCAAATTCCCTCTGCTTCCTTGGCTTCATGGTTTGCATAGGAATTAATCAGTTGACCTGCTGTCTGAAGCCTCTGCTGAAGCACCAAGCCTGTTCACCAGCAGAGGTCAAGTGATTTGGTCAGTGACAGAGCTCAAGTTGAGGCAAGAATCCTTGTTGTTTCATGCCAAATCCTATCTGCCCTCTCAAATCTCTGCCACCAGTCCTTCAGCCATACCTGCTGCTCCCATTGTGTCTGCAGTTATTAAACCCCCCAGGAGGCAGCAGGGAACCTTGTCCTGCCACATCCCATATTTGATACTGTATCATCTCTGCATCCAGTTCATCTGTTCCTGTTTGGAAACCAGGCTTTGCCGGCAGCACACGGCACAGCACGTGCCCCGTCTGGCAATAAAACCTCCTCCGGAAGCTTTCCCGTTTTCCTTGTATGTTAATTTGACCCTAATGGCCTCATTAGTTTTAATTTGTTTGGCCGCTGGATTTAGTTGAGTATTCCAGCAGTAACATGAGACCTGGAGAGAGTAAACAGTGACTAATTAATGCAGTTAAAGTTACTGCCTAGGGTGGTTGTTGAGCAGGAGAACGGGGCTGGAAGGCAGATTTTCATGCACCTGGATGCTGCTGGCCACATCCACCCGTTCACAGTTTCTGCCCTGCAAAGGCTCAAAGCTGGCAAACGGCATCTGCAGCCTGAGCTGGAGGGAGGGCAAAGAAACTTCACAGAAATCCCAAACGCAGGGGCAACACCTCAACCGGCACCGTAAGTATAGAAATGGAGGGACTAATCCAAGAGGTGCTGGCAGAGATGAAACAACTCACTGCTCAGTTTCACTGGGGTTCAGCATTCTCTGTGTCATCACAAACAGAGGGAATCTGCACCCTCAGGTGCAAATGTAGGTGTGGATGAAGGAATCCCAAGAGGCTGGTGTGGTGGCCAATGCATATTTTTAACATTAAGAGATATTCCCAGTGGAAAAATAGCTTCAAATGCTTCCTTCTTTGTATACCTCTGCTCTGTTATGCTCCCCAAAGTGCTTTGCTTAGAGTCCTCTGATGAAAGTGGGGAAAATAGAGCACAGAACAGATGTATTTCATGTCTTTCTGGGGTAAAGGAAGGGAAGGTCTCTCAGAAATACTGATAATCTGTCCAGGATTGTGTTCTTGTGACAGAGAAAATGAACATCCTTCCCTCCTTCCTCCCCTCTGCTTAGCAGCTTCTTCAGGAGTCAGTGAAATCATTGCAGTTCTCTGCCAGACAGTGTGGTCCCTCCTGCCCAGTACAGTTTCATGACCCAGATCTTGCCCCCAATCACAGTATTTCTTGGCTCTCCTCTAATCTGAACTCTTTTCCTCTTTTTATTCCATATTTTCCTGGCAATTTCATATTCATGTTCCCCTTTCTGCCTGACATAAGAGATGTAGAATGAAATATAGAACTGGGATAGCTGCAAGTTGGCTGATTTAGCTTGTATTTTATTGCACTAGTTTGCTTTTAGTAAGGGCTGTCCTGAATCTTCAGCCAAGTTCTGGGACAAAGGGACTGGAGCCCTTCTTCATCTCTTGCGGAAATATTTTTTTTGTCCAAATGGATGAGTGATTACTATAGGAACAGTGACGCTTGAGAAAAAAATAAATGTGTACGTGAGACCTTCTTCTTTTCATCTATTCCTGAAATTGCATCTATTCCTGAGATTGCTGCAAGCCTCAACTATATCACAAAACATCATCTCACCCTTGGCCCCACTCCTTTGCTCCTATTCACTGATTTCGTCTGATGTTAAACACTGCTTTGCTTTTACAAGTAGAGAACAAGCCTCTGTGAAGCACTTGAGGGAAATTCCTTTCCTCTCCAGGAAGCAACGGCCTGAAGTGCCGGGAGAGAAGCAGTATGCTTCTCTGCATGTGTGTGCGTTTCAACTGTTTCCTGCATTGTGTTAGTCATGGCTGGTTGCAAAAGCCATAAATGATGTATATTTATCATAGCCCACCCTTGTTTGACAAGGCCATCTCTGAGCAGAAGCAAGAAGTAGTTGAATGCTACGGATTAGGGGTTTGCCTCCACATTGGTCCCAGGGATGGGAAAAAGACAGACTTCATGCTGATCCTGTTCTCCATGGGTAGGGTGAGTCTCACACCTTCGTGATGAAGGCACCTGGAAAGTGGAAGTGTGGGAAGGCACAGACAGAAAGCAGAGGAGATGGGAATGGCCGCAAGTTTTTGACTGAGAACCACCAAGTACAGACTCAGCTGGGCTCAGACTCTCGCTGTGGTTTTAAACTGGGGAAGGCTGAAGCAGTCATAAGCTATAATGAAACCTGGAATCTGCCCCCAGAGCCAAACCCCAAGATCCTGCTTGCAGCACAGGTCCTGCTGTAGTTCGTTCTCCCTTTAAATTCATTTGTATCAAGCCAGGGGTGCTAACAGCAAGGAATATGGCAAGAATGTGTCTTCTCCATTAACTGAGTATAGGTCAGAGCCCTTTTGCAAGCTCAGGTTCAGTAGTATTATGGGCTAGCATGCACTGAGACACAGATGCCTCCTGAGCTCTTGAAACACGGGAAGGAATGAGTGCACACGTGAATTTTTGTGGGTCCAAGCTCTTCCTCTTTTGCCCTGGATGTATTAGGTGTGGGCATGGTGAGCAGCTGTCTGTCCAGTTGCATATGTTGGCTGCAGTTCTTCAACTGCATGTCTGGAAAGCCCTGTCCTCCTCTCTGCACCAACCAGGCTGGAGAACTGACCAAAGCAAACAGCAGTTTGCTTCCAACATTTGACCCGCCTCACACACCGCGAACTCTTTCCAAACATTGTCTATGCAGGTATTTATGGTCAGCACGATGCTGTATGGCTGGGACATTGCGATGTTCTCCAGCACACACTCAGCTCTGGGGCTCTGGTTTTCCTCCTGCTTCCCAGTTTGAGCCCTGACTTTGACAAGGCTGAGAACCAGTACTGTCAGGAAAAGCAGACAGTAGGAGCAGGATTCCCAGCGTTTTGCAGTTTGTACGTACTCTTAAGTTACCTATGCTCTCTGACGTCTGCTCTACTCCGTTTGAGCAGGATCCTCACCATCTGGGAAATATAAAAATACCACCAAAGCTGCCCATGCCCAGTACCCAAGCATTGCTGCCTAGCCTGGTACTTTGATGCTCCTTCTCCCACCTCCTCTGAAGGGTAGAAATGAGATTTACTTTTTCAGGAGAAGACATCAGCCCCTGTTCTCATTAGGTCATACTTCTCATCATTAGCTGTCTGAAACACAGCATGGGACAAAGTATAGATCAGCTAAAGCAGGCATGAGAAAATTGCTGGAGGATTCATTACAGCCTATGATCCTGGGGAGACGAGCACCTAAAAAGAGGTTGAACTCATCTGAGCTGGTTGTCTAGACTCCTGCTTTAGTTGGAGAAAAACAGGTGCTTCCAGAGCGTGATTAATCTCATTCTAAAGTAGACATCTCAAATAGGTCAGATGACTCATGTCCTGGCAGCGCTTATTTCTCTCTGCAGACTATAAAGGGAGCTGAAGGTGACTAGCTTAGCTGCAGAGATGATCAACGTGGTAGACTTCTAACATTAGGTAAGACAAATCTCATCCCGCAAGATAAATCAAAGCAGTGGACTTTGCACGGTACCCAAAAGAGGTTAAAATTGTCTGGCTGGTCAAAGCCACTGAAAAGAGTTGCTGACAGCAGTGAATTTAAAGAGCTATGGTATCAGGCCAAAGATACCATACGTGTTGTCTAACAACTCCTGTTCCAGGAATTGTATTTCCAGCAAAGAAGGAAGGAAAACAGAGGAAGAGGTTGCAGCAGAGTCAGCCATGCTGGAGGCTGTGCAGAGGGCTCTCAATAGGCCAGGCACTTTCCATCTTTACCGTAACTATTAAAGGTGCACAAGTGTAGGGACTGAAGTGCCCATGGCCTTTAGAGAAGACATGCATAGGCTAAGGGCAATAGCCTGGTGAGGCAAGAGGTTAAGCTGGATGAAACTACTCAGGGGTTGCATCCAGCCTCTTTATGTTCAGCACTTCTGCTGTCCTTCAGTACCATCCTGTATGTGATATGGCACTATACCAAGATGCAAGAAAGGAGGGATGAAGACCTGCAATTCTTGTCCTGTTTAATGAGTGCGACTCACCACTCCTCTTAGGGATCCAAACTCAGGCCTTGAGGTCTGGGACAGCAAAAACTACGGTCCATGCTGGTTGCCCCTGCAAGCGCAGAGCATCAAGTGCGTTTGGCAGCTTGGATGCATCTCATTTTCATGGCTTTGCTGGAGGAAGGGGGCTCACCAGAAAGCCTTACAATATCCGTACTCTCCCTGTGCTCCTGAGAGTCTTCTCCACATGAGAAGTCTTCATATCTGATGGAGAATTAACCTGTGTGCAACCAAGCCAGTTCACAGCTCACCTCCAGGTCTATCAACAAGCTCTGGCATCCTCTCCTCCTGGGCTGCTCTGTGGCAGGATTATGGCTCAGCTGGATTTGACATGCAGAAAGGAGGAGAGATGTTTTGGGCCAGGTTTCATTCCAACTGTATACTATGGCTGCTGCCAGGAAATCAACTCCAGCAGCTTATGCGACCATATGGGAACCTTCTGGGGTGTCTCTGGGGGGGCATCCTTAGACTGTTGGCTTCAGAGGTTTGCAATTCCCTCCATGCAGTGGCCCACAGTGAAAGCTCATGGGAAGGGAGTTGAGGGGTGACACTCACCTATATTTAAGATCGGAGAACTTGTGGGTCTAAAACTCAAAAAGCAGACAACCAAAATCACAGGTTTCGCAGAATGTGGTGAAATAATGTGGTTGGTTTTTTTCATCCAAATTTCTTCCAGCTCCCATTAGATTTTAGCATCTGATTCCCTCAGTGCAGGGAAAGGATAGTGAGGAGATCTTCCCTGTTAGCCTGTGAGATTATTGAGTGGGATGGCTCTGGTCCAGGAGTACTCCCATTTCTCTTAACACTGGGCAAAGGAACAAATCAAGTCCTCTCTGTTTAACACCTGAGCATCCTTCCCCACAAGAGCCCAGCCCTGCTGTTGTGTCTGGGCACACATCCCTTTTGGAAAAGGAGCAATTAGCTTCTCAGTAGCCTCTTTCTCCCAGGAGGAGCCCCCAGCCCTCTGAGCAGAACTGTTGGTTAAAGCTGCCTATGTGATAAGTTGAAATGCATTGTGCTTGGGTGGTAATTGCTATTCATACTGAGCAATCACCGTGTCAGCTGTCACAATAACAAACTATTTAATAGATGTACACTGATGGGTTGTCGCCGGAGCTCTGGAGGAAGACTTTGGCTCAAAGGGAGATGTCATTCCTTGTTTGACAAGATCTAAGTAGTCATAGGGGCTGCTGGTCCTGATGTGCAAGCATGCCTGGGACTTCCCTCAGGCCTTCGTCTGCTCTTTCCTGACATCTGACCCGAGTTATAATTTTGCCTGACACACTCATCACAAATCTTGCTCTGCTCATTTTTTCCAGCATTTCCACCCCGTCCCAACCTTGCCCTGTTGCTTCTTCTTGCAGGTTCACTCTACATCTGCAGATAAAGGCGAACACAAACGCCAGGTGCTATATGTGTGTGCCAAGATGCAGATACTTGCTGAACCCTGGCTGACATAACCAGCCCATAGTATAAGGAGGGAGACGTTCTTGACCTTTTTATGCAGTCAAGTCCAAGGCCAGACAATTCAGGCTTATGATGATGAGGCATTGCTTGAATTGTAGCACTGCCTGGATGCTTCTGCTGAGAGGAAATAGAGGACAAAAAGACCGTAGCAATCTGACTAAGACAGGAGGTGGTGCAAAGCAGCAGCATGAAGCTTAACTTCCCTGCCTTCCCTCCCTGGTGTGAGGGATGCTGCAAACAGCTCTTCCTCAGGGAGAGACTGTCATGGAAAAGGAAGAAACTAGGGAGTTGACTCCTTTCTAGAGGATCTAGAATGTGCTGCTTTCAGTCAAACCATCTGAATACTGCCGTCTCACCACAGCTTTAGCTGGGGCCACCAAGATATTCTGACAAGAGATGCAAGTCCCTTCAGCATCTCCTCTATTAAGGGTAAGGGGTTTGAGAGCTTCTGACAGGTCTTCACACCAATAACGTGCAGCAGCTGCCTGGTTCTGCCTGGCTGTACATTGGAGATGGGGGAAGAGGAGAGAAGTTCCCTTTCACATCTGAAGGCACATGCTGGGCACCCCTCAACTCTTCTGGAAGCAACTACCCCTGCCTCTCCCCTTCCTCTCTCTTCCCATGGGGAAGAATTTTCCAAGGTATGGGATACCATGCTGTGGAAGATGACATTTTCTGGCTTTAAACAGGTTGTCACATCCACAGGGCATGGGAGAAAGGAGTCTGCACCTTCCAAGCAGGGCTGCTCCTTTCAGCAGGCTGAAACATCTCCTTTCTGGGATATTGGTCTGCAAAGGTAAACAGGCAAGAAAAAAAGGGGAGAGATTATTGGTGCTGCAAAGTACTGCTCAAAAACTTCAGTTAATGAGGTCATTGTCTTGTTTTATTTGGAAATAGGGCTTGGAAAAGCTACTTTCTGCAATATCACCAGACAATGCATTGAAATTGTTACTGCGAGATAAATTGGGTATTTTCAGCCCTTCCTTCTTTGTATGGGAGACAATTTCTCAGAGAAGAGTTTATTTTCACTTTGTAGGAGAATCATAGAATCATAAAGGTTGGAAAGGACCTTTAAGATCATTAAGTCCAACCTACAGCCCTACACCACCCTAACACTAAACCATCTCCTGAAGTGCCACATCCAGCTGGTTTTTAAACACGTCCAGGGATGGTGACTCCACCACATCCTTCAGAAACCCATTCCAGTGCTTCACCACCCTTCTGGTGAATAAGTTTTTCTTAATACTCAATCAACTTTCCCTGGCACAACTTGAACCCTTTCCCTCTTATCCTATTGTTATTCACTAGGGAGAAGAGGCCAACACCCGTCTCACTACAGCTGCCTTTCAGGTCGTTGAAGAGAGCAATAAAGTCTCCCCTCAGCCTCCTCTTCTCCAGCTGAACAGCCCAATCTCCCTCAGCCTCTCTTCACAAGACTTACCCTCTAGCGCCCTAATCCTTCTGGTTGCCCTTCTCTGCACCTTCTCCAGCACCTCCATGTCCTTCCTGTACTGTGGAGCCCAGTGGAGAAGTTCAGGCTTAAACCTACTTTTTGTACTAAGGACGTAACTATCTGGTTGCCGCCTAAACGTTGCTCTGGGGAACTGATAATTTAGAGCTATTACCTGCAGGTGACACTTTCCCATTTGAACCCAGAAGCATCATAGCCTCTGCAGAAGCCACCATCCACAAAGCTCGCCTTCTATCCAAAGGATGCTGAAGGCTGGGGATGCATGTAAGAGAGTGCCTTGGGTGAGGGCTGCCACACAGATCTTAGCGACGAGCAAATGCTGCCCTCCCTCTGCAGCTGGGAAACCGGGATATGCAAGTAAAGTGACTTTACCCAAGTTTCAGAGTGGAGTCAGAAATAGAAGTGATGTCCCTTGGTCCTTTTTGGGATGAATCATCCTTGCAAATCCGCTTGCCTTGACTGATCTGGTAAATATAGGGTGTGAGAAAGGGCGATTAAGTGACTTATCTGAAGTCACATGTGGCATTTATGGGATTTGGACACAATCCTAAGCCGTCTCCACTGCTTTAACTGCTATGCTTTCCCTGCTGTAGCTGTGACCCTGAAAGCATGCAAACACCATCATGTATTATAGCAGCAAAGAATAAATTTACAGCCAGCCTGGAAAATCAGCTCCCTAAGGAAATACCAGATTAATCTCGTACAGGAGAAGATGCAATCTAAAGCAGGCTGTTCATTAATTACTATTATCTTAACCAACCCCAGTATGGGGTTATGGACACAAGTAAGGTTACAGGTTTTGACAGATGCAGATTGATTTCTTAGAGAATCTACACTAGGAAGAGTAACTAATCCCTTTCACAAAGGTGCAAATTGTTAATCTGATTTGCACGCTTGGCTGGTGGCTTTTGTCCCGCCGATGGGCAACGAACAGGAGGAGCTGGAAGCCATTGTGTGGCAGGAAAACTGTGATATAGTGACCATCATGGGCACTAGATAGCTCTACACTCTTCCAAACTGATAGGCAAGGAAGAAGAGGCCGTGGAATAGCCCTGTATGTTAGGAAGTGCTTTGATTGTGAAGAGTTTATTGATGGTAATGATGGGGTTGAGTGTTTACAGGTAAGAATGAGAAGGGAGGGGGGCTTGGACTAGATGATCTCTGGAGGTCCCTTCCAACCCTTAACATTCTATGATTCTCTGATTCTATATCATGGTGAGGGTCTGTTGTAGACCACCCAATGAGGATGAAGAGGCAGACGAAATATTCTGTAAACAGCTGGGAGAAGTCTCATGATTGTCAGCCCTTGTTCTCACTGAGGACTTCAACTTGTCAGATGTCTGGTGGAAATAGAATGCAGCGGAGAAGAAACAGTCCAGGAGGTTCCTGGATTGTGTGAAAGAGACCTTCTGAGCACAGCTGGTGAGGAGCCAACCAGGGAAGGCACCTCTTGGACCTGTTGTTTGTGAACAAAGAAGGACTTGTGGATGATCTAATGATCGGACACTATCCGATGGAGATTAAAACAGTTTACCTGTAGAATATAAGAATTAATTGTGGGATTGCTTAAAATTACAATGATTCGCAATTTGTTTTGTCTTATGAGTGATATTCCTTAGCACGAGTAGCCAGATTTATTGAGGCCTTAGGCTCAGACTGTAAACTTTTACTTATGAACTTATTATCATAGGCTGAAGAAAGACCCAGAAACCAATGCTGATTGAGAAATATAAGATCAATAGAAACTGCATCCTCAAGTTAAAGAGAAGAATGTAGACCCAGAGTGAAAGAAAGTATCCAACAAGGAACAAGAGGACCTCAGACCCAAATATTACCATTGGATGGAACCACTACATGAGGGAAGGTGAATTTGGATTGCAATGGCATAATTGCCAAGGGATTAATTTGTTCATGGTCCCAGCTTGAGCTGAAACAAACTGAATCTGGCAGAACCAAGCGTCTGAACTCTTCTTTACAGTTGGGGTCTAAGACTGGATCCAGCCGTACTTGGGACTCCTCTCCATGAGGAAGTTTAGAAAGCAAGAGGGCCCATTCTGAACCTCATGATTTGGCAGAAGGGTCTTCCTAGACTCTTCTGTTACACTGTCTTAAGTGTAACAACCATGAAATGATAGAGTTTTTGACTCTCGGAGGAGTAAGGGGAGGGACTGTCAACAGAACTACTCCCTTGGACTTGCTGAGGAACCTGGCTGACAGAGTCCCTTGGTAGGCAGTCCTGAAGGACTTAGTGGCATATTTTAGTGGTGGACCTATGCAATGCTAGATTAACAGTTGGACTTGATGATCTTAAAGATCTTTTCCAACTTAAATGATTCTATGATTAGTTTAGAAGTCACTACCCGTTGATGAATACATGAGAACTTGTGACTGTGCCCCTGAAATTAATTTCTGATTGGCTTTGGAAGGCATCTCCCTGGGGCTGGTTTCTGTCTTCTGAAATGACCCAAATAAAAAAGGGAAGAAGGAGGTAGGCGGGGCTGCGGAGAGGAGGAATGAAATTAAACAAAGGGCAGCTCTTAATTAAGGCCTAGGAGCAGATCTGAAGACACTGACAGGTGGTAGCTGGCTTTAGTACCTTGCAAATCAACTCATTAAACAACAGACTCTACTTGCATTTTTAACATCTGCGAAGAGGGTGTTTGAGTCTCTTCTCCGAGGACAGCAGATCTGTTTAGCATTATATTATATTTAAAGCACACAGTAGTGCTAAAATTGAGAGCCTCAGTCCTGTTAAGCCAAAAGGCACAGTTCGGTCTGATAAACGATGCTGCGACTTATAGCAAACTATATTCTTTCCTCTGAGGGACTTTCCTGTTTCTGATGAAAGTTGGTCTTTCTTGTTTTATCTTTTAGTCTCAGACAAGTCATTATATGTGAGGAGTTACTGGGTCTCAGGCTATCTTCTAAAATTACTGAATTCATAGGGGAGGACAAGTCATCTGAGCAATGGTGGGCTTGCAATTCAGCATTCAGATGAAGGCATTGGAATGTTTACACAAGGGTCTTTCCTCAGGAGATTTTGTTGGGGATCCTGTCACAATTAATACCATCAGGGTCAGACTCCATTGACGGCATCAACCCAATCTCCAGTGTCTGGGAGAGTTCTCATCAAGGTCTCGAACAGATGGATGGTAGAGAGCCACACCTACATGTGGGTGTCTCCCTCTTCAAGCCAAGTTTTAGTCCTAGATATCAATAATGCAGATACTTACAAATAAGCTTTTCCCCTCGGTCTCCTTCAAAGACCAGTCAGACATGACTCACTGCCTTCTGGAGTAAATTCCTATTGCTTTTTTTTGTCATTTGAACCCAGCTGGTGGTAAAGGGGCCGGAGGAATCAGATCTGTGAAACTAGTCTCTTGTGGCTCCCTTGTCAGTGGTGCAGACAGCTCAGGAAAGCACCAAGACCTGATGTGGGTAGGGTTTTGATATTGTATCCAGACAGCTGGATTGCTTGTGCCGCTGATTCTACTGTCCTTCATGCTTTCAACATCTGGAGAAGAGTGGTGCACTCAAAGAGTTGCCAGCCAGCCGCTGAAATATTTCACTCCAGACCAAGAGTTTGGTTTGGTCTTGCAGGACTGTGTGTAGTATCATGGTGGTCATTGTCTCTCAGGCAAAATTTGTGTTAAATTCTCCTCTGTGATTCTTCTCATTCCCAGGCTGTCAAGACAGAGGTTATTTGGCAGCTGTTTGGTGGATATCTGCGTATTCACCAATTTTTCTACCTTTCTGTGACAATCTCTTGGTCCATCCCGTCTCCTTTTACTTTACTTAGTGTCTTGCTTGTCCTCCCATCTCTCTGCCTTTGCCTAGTTGTTTTAATGCTCCTGGTGCTGTGGAATTTGAGCATCTCTCAAAGTATTTAACATCTTAGTTGTTTTTTCAAGTAGATAAAAGCTACTGTCTGAATGCTATAGTTGAACAGCTGCGATACACATTATGTTCTAGTAAATTTAACAGTTCTGGGCCGTGGGTCTCAGCACTAGGAAATTTAAACTGTTGGCATAGGCCAAATACCATTTGTGACAGTTGATTTGGATGAAGACACCTTCTTTGATGTCTAGCCTTAGAACAGGCTTCCCATGGAAGTCACCATAAGAGATGTGTAGATGTGGTGTGCTTAGGGACATGGTTTCGTGGTGGATCTGGCATTGCTAAGTTAGTGATCGTAAATGACTTTTCCAACCTAAATGATTTTATCATTCTACAATTCTAAGCTATGGATTTGTCACCATGGCAGGCACAGAGGTATGGGGGGCCAGATCAGAACTAGTCACTACTGTTGTCAGGGTGGTCAGCACCAATTTGTCTGCAGTCTGTCCTTCAGGGGCTGTACACTTGTAATTTCAAGCCAAACTTCCATGTGGACCGAGTTGCCCGTGGAGATTTTACACCCAGCTGGGTTTGGAAGTAGGCAGGGACACATCAAAGGTTGGATGAGCAATGGTAGGCAGACCCTTTGGAAATCAAAGCTCCATGAAGTGGAGACACCTTCAGGTCTACAGCGCCTTTCAAACTGGCAGGAACCTTGCAGACATCACGGAAGTGCAGGCAGCTCTGGGGAGGAGCAGGGTAACTCTTGAGAAGGGCCAAATCGCCTAACACTGGGAGTAGGCAGGGACACATCAAAGGTTGGATGAGCAATGGTAGGCAGACCCTTTGGAAATCAAAGCTCCATGAAGTGGAGACACCTTCAGGTCTACAGCGCCTTTCAAACTGGCAGGAACCTTGCAGACATCACGGAAGTGCAGGCAGCTCTGGGGAGGAGCAGGGTAACTCTTGAGAAGGGCCAAATCGCCTAACACTGGGACCTTCAACTTACCCCAGTCCTCTTTTTAGACATCTTCACTGACTTGCTGGGGTGGAGGCTGATTGCAGAGCTGAGAACTGAACCAAATTAAAATCCCAAGCCATGGACTTGCCTTCCTTTCCTATGCAGATCCAAAGGTGATGTCTTCGTGTGATACAGCAATTAATCCTGTACGACGCCTGGCTACTGCAGCAAGTTTGATGGCTGCAGTTGGTGACACTTAGTTACCCAGAAGTGCTATCAGCTCTGTAACACAATTTGCAATAAGTCACCATTAATTAATGCTAAGTTATGAAGCACTCCTAGGGAAAGTGACACACCAAATCGACATCAGTGCAAGGAGAGTTCATTATGGCTAATGTTACGACAATAAAAGACAGAGGAATTAATGATGAATTTCAATGTTAAGTATCGCTTTTCTCATGCTTTAGTGCATTGTCTCAGAGAGGAGGGAGCACTTGGAGAGGAATTGTAAAGGGGCAGAGAAATTGTAGCTTGCGAAAAGAAAAGCCTATTCTTCAGCTTATTGGTGTACACCACGTTTCTGCCGTCTCTTTTGTGCCAAATTCTGGATTGTTTGTGAAGCTGCCTACATGAGTGAAAAACTGAGGAGGAAGGTGGTGATTTTAGGGGGGTTCTTATTTTTTTTTAAACTCCCCTTGCTTCATCTCTTTTGACCACACACGCGTGCTTAGTCCTGTTTTAAATCCTCTCTCTCCCTATAAACACACGTATAAAAACACTTGCACACACTAGCGCTTGAAATATACTTTTTTTTTCTGTCTCCTTATATGTGTATATTTTTGGATCTCCCCACTCAAATGTCACTGGTGAAGGCTGTGCACGGACATGTGTGCAGCACATGTGTGAGCACACACATATAGAGCAACCCACCTGCCTGACACAGCCATGTTCAAGGGATGACCTACGTGATTTCAAGCCCTATTTTCTATCATTAAGTCCTTAGTACAGAAGTAGGCATTATTTCTTCAAGTTCTTGTCCCATATGACTTGACCAAGTTGGTGGCAGTCCAGTGGTGCAGTTTGGTCACTCCTCAGTCATGGAACATCCCTTCTGTTCCTTGGAGGCTACAGTCATGGAACACCAAACTTCAAGTAAAACTTTTAAGAGTTTTTTCCAGAGGTTTTTAAGAGTTTTTTTTCTATAGTAGACTCACAGGGTAGTCTGGACGATATAAAAAACATGAACTCTCAGAATAACGTCTCTCAAATGAAAATTTTGCTAGTATAAGGCTGATACTGATCTCATGGCAAGTTTGCATCTTCATATTGTTTTAGAAAACAAATGAAACCACCTGAAGAGTTGAGCATTGACTAACAAACTGTTGCATGACACGCATACACAAAAGACCACACTTAAAATCTCTAGAGGTTTCCTCTGCCATCAAGAACTCTGGAGACATTAGTTACAGAATAATAAAGCCATAAATTTTATTTTAAAGAGAGAAGCTTTGGCCACCTCCAATTTTAAATTCAGGCTAAACAGAGTTTACCTCTATACCTGCTCCCCCCAAATTGCAAACCTGCCTGTGGCCATTGTGTAGAAACTCTTCCACAATGGACTACAAAGCCAAGTCAGTCTAATTCCCTTAGCTAATCTATATACAATATGCTGCCGCCGTTCTGATCTCAGTCAAAACAACATGCACTCCCCTCATCACAAAGGCCTGAGAGATCAAACCCAGAAATTCAATAAAAAATCACACTCCACTCCTGCGTAGCTGCACTTCTGAACTGAAGCTACATTGATACTGAAGTGCTTGATGCTGGCAGCCCCACTGAGCAACAAATATACTTGTGTCCTGGGAGCAGGCCCTAAATATAATAATAAAAAAATCCAATATGCGGGATGCTGGGAAGATCAGATTGGACACAAGAAGTTGGGTTGTAATGAATCAATGCTCGGATGCTTCGCTTCTGCAGGCTTTATCTCAGCAAAAAACATGACGTCTTCCTTCGTCTTTGCCCCAAGGACATACAACCAGAAACCTGGAGATGAATGACTGTAATAGTCCATCTCTCAGGAGAAGAGCCTGAATGAGAAAAATATTTTTCTCTTCTTTGTTCCAAATCTGGTGAGATATGAAGAAAGATCCTTTTTCGAATTATCCAAAAGAATAAGGAGGAACAAATAATCTCAAGATAAAAGAGAGCAGAACAGTGTTTTTTTCAGAGTCATCAGTGGTAAAAATTGCTGAATTCAAGACTAGAAGCTCTGTTACTGAATTAGGTGAGAATCATAGGGTTGGATGGGCATCTGGACACCAATGTTAGTTTATATGACTTTGGACAAACTTTTTTATTTTTTATTTTTTGACCATAAGATTGGTTAAATTATATGGCCTCTTTCCCCAACAGATATTCTGGGCGTCACGCAGAGTGGCCTTAACCCCAAACATCTCATTCTCAAACTCTTAGAGGTGCTGTCCACTGCCCCACTCACTTCTGTCTTAATGCCCTCCCATTCCTGTAGGGTACTTCCATAATCCGTGAGTGAACTACCATCCCTGTCTCCAGTGATAATCCTGAAGGTGCTGGACGTTGAGATGAGTGACTTTTCCTCCTGGCAAAATTGATAGCTGGAAAGGAGTTAAAGCTGTCAGTGATATATACAGTGGTATTGGTGTGGACAGGAAAAGTATCATCCAGACACTATTCGACACGAAATAATCCACCCACAGGACTAGGCTCTCTAGGAAACAAAGCTTTATGATTTCTGCTCACAGAAGTGCTTGTCAAACTGTGTTAAGAAGCTCAACAACATGCAGGTGAATTTGGAAAAGCCTTTTCCTCCTTTGATTCTGTTTTTCTTCCTTTTCTTTGGTATTGAATCCCTCCTTGCTTTTGTGAGAAGGGTCCAGGAGTGCAAATAAACCCCATCTCCTGTCTTTCAGTGCTATACTGCCCTGCACACCTGCACCCAGGTGTGTCCTTTGACAGGATGGTCTGAAGCTTTGTTGTCCTTTCCAAGGAGGAAATTTGGTCTTTTTCTGCACCAACCACCTCCTTGTCAGCAATTGTCTGTCCACTCTAAATGATATGACCAAACTGTTAGTTTTATACCCATTCCGACACCTCTTCACCCCACTCTGCTGTCATTTGAACACACTTCATCTCCTTTGGTGCACTTCTGACCTGTGTACTACCGTGCCCTGCACATCTCTTAATTTATGCAGATGCCCATACCCATGCTTGCACATTGCTACAGTGACAATGAGATGGAGATTAAAGCCACTAATTGCACACAAACAAGTGATTATCGGGACAATTGCAAAGCACACCCCATGCCTGCACTAATTCTCCATTCCCCGCATGGAGTAATGCCCTTTTGTTTCTCCGAATAAGTTCCTAATGATGTTAGGGGGCATCCGAAGAACACGGTGGCACCAGGGTGAGCTCGTTAATGAGATTAGCTGAGTTTGAATTTAGATGAAAATCAGGCAAGGCAGGGAAAAAGGCCTGTTATTACTTTGCATTACAAAAGATGGGTTTGGGAAGCAGAGAGGAGTGAAGGCAGCAGGCTGAGCGGCAGTCTGGGGACCTTATGTAGGGAATGATAGCAGATTTCCTGATGCATCATATTCCTACTCTCTTGTCCTGGAGTTGCTGACTATCACATGCTTTTTTCACACCTTCAAGGGCAGATGGAGGGAAATTTCTACTTTATTCCCTTTAGGTAGAACTGTGATTTGACTTAGTTTCCACAAAAGTTGTTAGGCGTTGGCAAGAGCCTGGTCACTATGTCCAGTGTGATGTTCATGGTTTTGACCAGTCATGGTTTTGACTTGAGGGAGTTACTGGAGGAGGTTTGTCTTCCTGGGTGGGCAGTGACTACTTTCTGACTGCAGCCTTTTTGGTACCAAGGCCATAGTGGTAATCCTGATCCCAGTGGATTGTCTGAAGTCCTCACTAGAAAGATGCCCTATGCTCTGTCTCACCATTGTGTAACTTCTGTTTTCTTGCATCACCATTTCCTCTGAAGGTATTCTCTGAGCTCCTTCTAGACTACATTGCCTGGTGAAATTTTATCACCTTCATCAAACTCCTTCTGCTTCTTCAGCTGGAAGATAGGGTTTATAGTCCTGCTATGTCTTTAGAGGACACCAGCCATTTCTCTGAGTGTCAGTATGAGCAGGGTGAATGGTTGGTTCATTGGAACAGCAGCTGTAGCAAGGTGTGGAGGAGCTCTGAAGACCTCAATCAAATATCTTCATCCATGTACCCACCCGTGGATATGCTTTTATATGTGTCACATTTCAGACACACAGGCTGAGACATAAGAATCCCAAAAGAAGGTCTATGAGACCCTGCCCGCAATTTCTTAGTGTAGGCTCCATTCATGAAATGTGGGAAGATCTAGGGTGAGCAAATGAGAACCCACAGCTCTTCTTAAGAAAAATGTGGGTGTTGTGAGCTTTTGGGCAAGCTGAGAAAGATCGTGGTGCTTGATGTGGCTGAGCTTCCCTGTTCTTTGCTATGATACAGTCATTGAATACTTCATGGGGAAATGAGGTAAGGAAGCATCCAGCCTTTCCTGTGAGGCATAGCCCTGATTTTACCAAATAATTTTAGAATTGTGAATCCAGAAACTTAAGGACTGCAGCCTCTGGTGGAGTTCAGTGTGAGGGCCTGGTGGGGAGGAGCAGAGACAAGAAATAGAAATGATAGAAAAACAGATGTCAGATTTCTGAATCAACACCCATTTTGGGGGCTTGGTGGCAACCAATGCTAGTTTAATTAGTAGAATAGCAGACTGAAGGGCATCTCATCATGATGAGGAGAGACTAGCAGCCTATCGGCATAGCTGGAATTATTTTTTTTAGACTCTGCAACAGCTTCTAATTTCCTCTTCCATGAGAGAGACAATAGACATGTGAAACTCCCATTTGGAGCAAAAATTGTGGCGAAAAATGGTTCACTGTATGCCTGCTCACTATACTTTACATGCTCACTGCGCTACCTTATCCTGCCAAATCTCATCAATGCTTCCAATTCTCTATTCCCCACAAATAACCCCCCCCAAATCCCATCCACCTCTTCCAGCTTTGCTTCTTAGTCTTCCTTTCTGACTTTCCCCTTCCTAGTAAGGACTCCTCCCTCTGTTCCTGAGGTTGTTCCCTTCTCCTTAGCAGCACTCCTATTGAGATATTTGCTTTGGCTTCTGATGGAGTCAGGAAGAGTGTCTGGATGGAGGGCTATATCCTACAAGCTAGCTGTGTGGTTGTTCCAAAGTCCAAGCTCAGAGAAATTCCCCATGCAGGGTTTTAGGAAAAAGGTGATCGTTGATGGTGCCAGGACCTTCCCAGACTTGTGACCTGATGATGAGAGTGGTTTGCAAAGCATAATGGTGAGATAATGAGCTGTTCCTTCACCATGAGGCTGTTGCTTCACCTCTCTCTGCCTATTTCCCTAGTGCATCTAGATTTCTTCTCCTAAGCTGAGGAACATCTTCAGAGTTTCAATGCCAAATCAAGGGAATGTGTCCTATCTCCTGCTCTGAGTGAGAGACTGTCTCTGGAGTGTGGCAAGAGAAGTTGTGTTTACCTACAGTTTACTCACTCCAGGACCTCCATGCCAGCATATCTGAGAGATGCACTGGCCAACCAGCCCTGGTGCATGGAAACCTGGAGAAGGAAAGAAGTTGTTGCCTTTCAGGATGGTATATTCCTTAAATGGTATTCCTTAAATGAAGAGGTCAGGACGATCTGCTTTCTTAGCCCTGCTGAAACACATAGATTTCCCAAAACAAACACTCATGACTCCTTTCCCAGCAGACTTCACTCTCTTTATGCCTGCCCCTCATTGGCTGTGGGGATTTATACCCCTCTCAGATGTGGAACGGGTTTGTTAACTTGTGCTGTCTCCTTTGCTTTGCGGTTGTCCTGGGTTTAGCTAAAAACCCAGTTCTGTTTAGTGATTTTTACTTTCTAGTTTAGTCTTTTCTAAAGGGCTGCACTTTCTGAAGTCAGAAGCGTGGTTTTGCAGACAGTGTGTGCTATGGCAGTGATAACATCTGGTGTTTGCTGTCACTGCCTGGCACTGGGATGCAGAAAGGCTCTTGCTGATACTTATTCCTGTAGTGCCCAAGGCCACTGCTGGCTCTTGTGTGCCACGCTGGGGGTGCCGGGTAGTGAGAGGGCTCACAAGGAAGTAAAAGGTTGCACCTCCGGGGGGTAATAGACAGGACAGGTGACCAACGAGAGTATTCCATTCCATATATGTCATATTTAGTATAAATTGAGTGATCATGAGAGTTTCTGCCCTTTTTTTTTCTTTTTTCTGCAATGATCGGTGTCCAGGGAGGACTCCATCTGACCTCCTGCTTTTGATCTGGATCCTGAGTTCCCGAATCCAGTTCCCTGTGTCCAGTTCCCACCGCTGCTGAGCCTGGGGCTGCCCCAGTGCCTTCTGCTCTGCAGCATCAGTGGTGATTGCTATCGGGGGAAGAAGTTGGGTTTGATATTGAGCTACTATCTATAGTTGTATATAGTTCTTTACTTTTATCATTCCACTATTATTTTCT
>NW_009723397.1:28835-30762 GCF_000703405.1 Apaloderma vittatum | reverse complement strand
TTTTTTTTTTTTTCTCTCATCCGTAGGTCTCTCTGCTTCATTCCCTTTTCCTTCCCATTTGGAGAGGGGAAGAGGGGGTTAGAGAGCGTCTGTCCGTGTTAGTGGCTGGCCCAGCCTTAATCCACCACAGTGGTGCAGAGAGTTTGTACGCTACAGGGAAAGTCTAACCTCTGTCAAGCTAATCACATTTGAGAAATTCCTGAGTAGCTCATGATACTAAAAGCAAAGCAAAAGAAATAAACACCTTGTAGGTGGAGAGTGCAACATTTGAGAGACCCACCAGAATGAAAACTCTTGGAAAATGCAGGATAGAGAAAGATGTGTTAAGCAGTACTTTGCCTGCACCTGCAAACCATGGATGCTGGCAAAAGATGGAAGGCAGTCAGGAGGTGGCTTTATTTCTGTCAATTGCTGGTTGTGAATCACTTGATACTTTTAATAGTTTGCAGTTATCTCAGGCAGAAGAGGCTAACTACGAAACATTGAGAGGGAAATGTGAAGAGCACTTCACTGTGCAAAAATGAAACCTAGGAGGCAAAGAGGAAGCATCGTCTCTTTTTCTTGCCATGAGAAGGGACAAAGAAGAAAAAGAAAATGAGGAAAAGACAGTGATCTGCTATAAAGATGTACGTCTGAGTTTGTGAGGATATCAATATTATACGGGGCTCTGGGACTAAAAAGGTCCCTAGGAAAAGCCTCCTGAAAGATCCAGAATCACTCCTGGCAAAGCAGCCAGAGTTCACCAACTGAAAAGTGATTTTGATGGTCCCGGACAGGGACATTAGTTGATTTCAGTGCCTCTAAGATCAGACAGCATGAAGCGGACCATCTGATTGATGCTCCAATGGTTCTAGAGTCAGTAACTCCCCACTTTTGTAAAAGCAGTAGTGCCTATGAAAACTGATAGCGGAGGCCTAAGAAAGAGGCATGCGTGTATGGAAGGGTGATTGGTGACCACCTCCAAGCAGCCTCTGCTCGTGAGATTTGACAAACCCAGAACTCTTCACTTTCTTGTAGATAATAGGCTGCCTCAGCCACTGGTGCTGCTGGGAGAATGTCCTACAACTACTGGTTTCTGTGGCCAACAGTGGTGTTGGCAACACATTCATCCTGCTATTTACCCAATTCCCGCAGGCCGACATATCCCAGAGGTCAACCAAGACATGGGAGGACTTATAGTGAGCCAGAGACTGGAACTAGACTATCACCAGAAAGAAAAACCTGTCCATCCACAAGGAGGGTGAAGAAATTACTGAAACCCCCTTAGCAGCTGTGTCTTATCTACTCTTCATCTTCCAGCTTGGCTGCAAGTCTCATGACTGAGCAGTGGCAGCACTTGATGTGGAGATCAGCTGGAAACTCTGACACCTTTTTCAGTCTGACTGGCATCAGTAGCTGCTCTAATTACAACCCCTGCATTCAGCCATGGGAAGTCAATAAAGTTCTGCTGGTGGTTCTGTCCCCTTTGACTCCAAGAGGCTACAGATGTCACAGCATCACTGCAATAAGTCTGAGCTGCAGAGACAGGAGAAACATCCTTTGGGGCTGACATTAATTTTAAATAAGCCTTGGTCTCCTTCCTTCTCATCTTACAGACATATTGGTGTTTACAAACTTGATTTATTTTCTTTTCACTGGAACAGGGCTGTGGGAGGGGTATCTAGTTTACTGGGAGGTGTGTGTCTCTTGTTGCAGGGAGCAGAGTGGGTCATAAGGGATGTGCTGGGGAACAGGGGTCAATATGGATCTGGAGCTTAAAGGCATGAAGTGCACTGCATTGATTTTTGCGTCTTGCGTGTTAATGGCACCTATACAAGCATGATAACTTTGGTCTTTGCTCATGCCATCTCTCTGATGATATAATATTGTTTGCCTGGAATGAGGAATGAAGATCTTCTGTGAGGTTAGCTGTATTGATGAAGAAATG
>NW_009723397.1:0-28804 GCF_000703405.1 Apaloderma vittatum | reverse complement strand
GTTCAGCAGTGTTTCTGAAGACCGTTGAAATCCCCACAAATCTCTGTGTTGATGTTGGTGAGAGCTGGGAAAAGCCATAAAGCATTTGTCAGTATTGATAGAAGAGATGGGAATAGCACAAGACCCATGCCTTAGCCCCAAAGTCATCCATCTGCAGAATGACAGCGGATAAACATAATTTGTAGTATGAGCTTCCCTCTCATCTGGAGACAGATCCATCCCCTCATATAATGGAGATCTTCCTCTAGCAGAGGTGTTTGAATCTCAAACTAAATCTCAGCTGGGAAATGTTTGCCAGTTCCTGTTTCTCTTCCTATCGTAGCTGCTGCAGCTCCCAAGCTAAATAACAGTCTTGAAGACACATGCTTTTCAAGTGTCAGAGCAGACATGCTCTGTAAAGCACTTGAAAAACTGCTGTGGTATAACCCCAGGAGGCAATTAAGCACCATGCAGCCTCTCTCTCACTCCACCCTCCTCCCAGTAGGATGGGGAGAACTGCAAAAAAAAAGAAAAAAAAAAAGAAAAATTACTCATTGGTTGAGAGAAGAACAGTTTAATAACTAAGGTAAATAATAATAATGACGATGATAATAATGATGATGGTAATAAAAAGGAATATACCAGAAAGAGAGAAAAAAACACAAGAAAAGACAAGTGATGCACAGTGCGGTTCCTCGCCACCCACTGAGTGATACCCAAGCAGCAATCTGCCCTTCCCAGCCAACTCTTCCAGTTTCTATACTGAACATGCTGTTCTGTGATACAGAATATCCCTTTGGCTAGTTGGGTCAGCTGTCCTGGCCATGCTTCCTCCCACCTTCTTGTACTCTTGCACTCTAGAAAAACCTGGGAAGCTGAAAAGTCCTTAATTTCCCAACAACTACTGAAAACATCAGTGTATTATCAACACCAAATACTGAATCCAAAACATGGCACTGCTCTAGCTACCATGAAGGAAAATTAGATCTATCCCAGCCAGAAATAGCTTTTCACCTCTCTGCAAATGTGGTTTGGGAAAGGAATGGAAAGCTCTTGGGGTAAGGCCTTGGTGGAGCTAAATATCTGTTGGGGTGAACAACTCAGCACAAAGATATCCTGGGAATTATGGCTTGAAGTTGATGCTTGGTGACTATACTACCTGAAGCAAGAAAGGTCCCCTTAATTTCTGTGTCACTGTCTCTTGTGCCTGTGTGGTGGCTCATACAGAATGGCTCATCTCCAGCAAAAGGAAGACAATTCTCTTAACTTTGATGAGCCTTCTGTAGAGTGGATCTGATGACAGTTGGACAACCTAAAGTGGTTTAAGAGAACATAGCACCTACTGTTGGAACCAGCTGCCTCTCAGGTGAGATGAAGCCATGAAGTTGGCTTCAGTTGGTGGCAATGAGAAATAGAACAAAGTCACCACAACCCTGAGAGAATCCTGGTTCACTTCTGATGGTGGTTAAAATCATGTCATGGAGGAGTACCTGTGTGCTGTTAGTTATTGTGTCTCATTTGGTATTTTTGAGCCACACTCACCTCTTCAATGACCTCAACTTGGTCACTTATAAAGATGCCCTACAGCAGCTGAAAGTCAGCACAACCATGTTAGGTTTTGAGACATATAATTTGTCCTCCTACAACTGATATCATCTCCCTTTGGCCTGGAGGCATGGGCTGGGGATCGAATTCCTTGGAGAAAATTATTTCATCGTTGGTGTGCACCCTCTTCCAGCAACATCAACACTATTCTCCACAAACATCTTGTCTTCCTTGATCTGGCTAGACCTTCACCCTGAAAGGCTCCTTCACTACCCTCTTTTGAGTGCAAAGACTATCTTATAGATAGCCACAGGATTAAAGGTTTTCTCTAAGAAAGTGGTTTTTCCCTTGCTACATTTTGCAGCTCCTCTGAAACTTGTCCCCAGGTGGAAGGTATGACTGTATGCAGGCTGGAGTAGAGGTGAGACAATACCAGACTGCAGAAGGGTCAGAGTAGCTCTTGAGACCTGATGCTGTCTGGATGTGAGGGAGGAGCCAGGGAACAGGAAAAAAATTGCAACTTTCATCATTAAATGCATTATGGAGGCAGACTGTGAGGTGAGAGCAACTGAATTTCTCACTAAAGCGATTGTTGCCACAGTAACTTGTAGCACACACGTTCTTTGAGACCTCAGTCATCTTTTATAGTTAAATCCCTCTGAATGTCACTGTGCCTTACAGACACTTAGCAGATGGAGGTAACATTGTTACTGACAGAGCTTTTATGAAGTGCTTAAGTCCTAGTGAAACAGTCATCATGCTACAGCCTTAGTCAAGCTGGGGAAGTCAGGACATGACCTTGGCAGCAGAGTGCTATGTTGGAGTCCAGACTGGATCCAGTCCCAAGTGAGGCACTAAGCAGCATCTTCTTGGCCAAATGATGTTGCCCTAGGTACCTGATGGGATAAACCCTGGAGATGTGTAAGATTCCAGTTTTGCAATGAGGCAGAGATGACTCCAGCAGAGTCAAGTTTATTGGCTTGACCACCACTCAGAGAGACCAGGACAGATTGAAAAAGCCTGAAAGAGTCAGATGGACTTTTCCAGAACTCAAGGAGAATCTCAACTTTGTCATCAGTTGGATTGGCACCCATTTGACCCTACTGGCCAGTCCTGAAACACACTTCTTGGAAGCCAAAACATCTTTTGGATCATGCATGAAGGGGAAGAAGAATAGGGACCATAGTGTGGCTTCAAATTTTTGAAGGAATTCCCAAGGCAGTGATGTCAACTCTGTCTTTATCTTGTGTTTTGTAGTTGGGAACTACTTCTAATGGAGGGTTGCTCTTCTCCTGTGAAGGATGTGCAGACACCTAGTGGTGGGGACAGTGGTGCTGGTCCTGATTCACAGGGGTGTATGCAGCACCAGTGATGCTGATTCTGCTCACCAGGGAGAGGAGTCTCGAAAAGTGCTGCCACAGGATGATGTGGGTAGTATCTGCATAACAATGACAACTGTGTAGGAGAGGAAATGGAAGAAAGGAGAAGAATCAAGCAGATCTATCTATCCATACAGGTTTTTTGTTATCACTGACTTTTCTGTGAGTATTGTAAGACTTGCTTTTTCATTTTGAAGTTCCCTGTCGTTCACAGATGATCCTTGTGTAAGAAGGAAAAAAAACAAACTCCAAACTATTCAAATCGACAGAGATTTTTAGGATATCTCCATGACTCATGGCCTGCCCTGCCCAGTTTTTAGAAGCTGGAAAATATTTATCCTACTGTAGACTAAAGGTGAAAACTCAGGATGCAAATAAAACAAGCCTGCGTTATCGCTTTGAATCTTTATTTAGCCAATTATAAGCCAGTCTTTTGATGTTGAGGAATCTGACCCTTAGTTTAGGATGCTGGCCAGAAGGTGGAGGAGTTGGCAGTTGGCCTGTTTGCTCAGTTGGCAGTGGACTGACCTGTCACACTGGGTCACCAGGAAGAGCAAAACATGGCCAGGCTGCCTGATGTAGTTTGAGAAAAATGCAGTTTGTCTGGAGAGCACTGGTGGGATTTGAAGAGACAGAGAAAATGGATAAAGACAGCAGGGAGAAGGTGCTTCTGCTGAAGATACCTACATAACAGCTCTGCTTTAATAGCATTAATTGGTTTTTGACTTCAGTCACACCAGAAGGATAGAGATAAATGAACAAGCCGTAGAAAGAATGATCCTCTCTGGAGCTGCTTGGTGGGGAAGGACACGGAAAGCATGGAGGTTAAGAGTCTAATGACAAGCATCCTTAATGATTGCTCTTCCTGTATTCCCTCTGGGTAACATTTCCTGACTCTAAATTGTCTTAAAACCACCCTAACACGGCTGAAACATTTCTAAATATAATTCAGTTCAACTAACATTTAAGAATATAATGGTATTTCAGGAGAGAAAATCAAGCACAATAAGTTTTTTAACCATTACATGCCATTCAGAGAAGGCCAAATGATGTACGAGCTTGAGTAAACAAGGGAGACCAAACTGATGTGTTAGATGGAGTGGAATTTCACGCATCTGCATCTTCCCCTGGGTTCCCTGCAGACTGTATCTCCACAGATAGTCTGAACCTCTGCATTGTGGCAACAACAGAAACTCCACCCACACTCCTGTGGAAGAGAAAAACAAGGCAGCTTCTTGAAACAAAATTATGAGTTGTCACAGACAGTGATTTCTCAGTCCTGGGCTAACAGATCTCTCTTCTGGTAGTCCCAGGGGTACGTGGGAGGCTTGCACAGCCTCTTCTGCAACAGCCTGAGCTCACCGGCTTCTCCAAAGTGACACAGAGCTTGGCTGCAGAAAATGGCTTAAAAGCACAATTAGCTTTTGGTAACAATAGCCTCTTTATTCTTCATTATGAAAAGGCCTGAAAGGGAATTTGTTTTCCAAGATAGATGTGAAATGAAGCTCTATCAGAACAAGTAACCTTGCAAACAAGACACAATAGCCGATATCTACCCATCGCTTCCTCCCTTGCCCTCCCGAGGCAGCGCACAGCAGCTCATGAAAAGCGTGGTTTTGTCTGCTCCCTGCTTATAAATTATGCTCATTAATAATATTTTCATTTATTGTGGAAGCAATAAAATAATAAATGCACCTCCAGAGTTCCTGCTTTGTTTGGGGCCAAGCTCCCTGCCTCTCTTGGGCAGGAAGGTCAGTGAGGTGGGCTGGATTCCTGCCTGTGGTTTAGAGGCTCTTTCAGCCACCCCATTTCACATAATGTCGTTCTCTCCCTTCACTGACCGTCCTTGGTCCAGCCCTAAAGCTGATCCATAATCATAGATCATAGGGGTTGGAAGGGACCTCTAGAGATCATCCAGTCCAACCCCCTGCCAGAGCAGGGTCACCCAGGGCAGCCACACGGGAACGATCCAGGTGGGTTTGAAAGTCTCCAGAGCAGGAGACTCCACACTCTCTCTGGGCAGCCTGGGCCAGGGCTCCGGCATCCACACAGCCAAGAAGTTTCTCCTCATGTTGAGGTGGAACCTCCTGCATTCTAGCTTAAACCCGTTATTTCTTGTTCTATTGCTGGACACCACTGATAACTCACTCCTGACTCCCACTCCTCAGGTATTTCTATACATTAATAAGGTCCCCTCTCAGCCTTTTCAAGACTAAACAGCCGCAGGTCTCTCAGTCTCTCTTCACAGTAGAGATGTTTAAGTCCCTCAATCACCCTCGTAGCTCTCCGTTGGACTCTCTCCGATAGGTCCCTGTCTCTCTGGAACTGGGGAGCCCCAAACTGGACACAGGATTCCAAGGGTGGTCTCACCAGGGTAGAGCAGAGGGGGAGGAGAACCTCCCTAGACCTACTGGACACAATTTACTTAATGCACCCCATTGGCCCTCTTAGCCACAAGGGCACATTGCCGTCCCAGGGACACTCACTGCCCACTGGCACTCCAAGGGCTTTCTCCACGGGGCTGCTTTCCAGCAGGATAACCTCTATCTGTAACTCGTTAAAGGGACTCTCCCAGTCAGCACAGACTCAGGCTCCAAGTACAAAACTCACATGATGAATCTATTTGTGCATTTACATCCCCAAACATTCGAGCAGATAATGAAGCTAATGGTCAGGCTCATGCTTTAGCTCTGTTTTCACGTCACAGATGTGAGTGAGGACACCTGAGACAGCCTCTCCTGTCCTTGAGTAACTCCAGACCCACACCTGCCTCCAAGCATTGCTACTCAGGTCTGTTTGCACTTTCATATCAACAAATGTGAGGATGATGCATTATTTTTTTTTAGTACCAAGAAAATGCTTTTTTAAAAAAAAATTTCAGTTACCTTTGGGAATTCTGGAAATATGAACAAAGCCAGAATAAGAGGGATACACACAAAAAATGCCAGAGAATAAGAATTGGATGTTATATGGATTTTAGAACTGGGAAATAAAATTCACTGCAAAGATATTAAAAAAAATCAAAACAAGAATAAACAGAAACTAGATAATTCCCAAATAGTGTCAATCAGTAAAAAAATGCTTTGTTCTAAGAGCAGAGAGGTAGAGAAACCTTAGGCATAAAACTTGGGAGAGTCTCTGGGCACCAAATCTGGGTACTAGGTGTTATTTGAAGAATAACCAAAGAATTTGACTGTATCAGGGAAAGGGTTGTCTAAGAATTAAGCTAGGTAAAAGTGGGGAAAAAGATTTATTTTCCAATGCTTTCTCAGAAAGTCATTGGCGGAACTGAGACGTGAACAGTGCTTCCTGCTGGCAGCAGTGTGCAAACCTCCTCTCTCTGGGGAGCAGGATGAGCGGTGCCAAGTGACTCAATCCTTTGGACCTTTCAACTAAGCAGGTTCAGTGGAATTCAAGTAAAGGTGCTGTGTCACTACATCCCAAGGGTTTGGGGCAGCATGTTGCTTTTTCAAGGTAGAAAACAATCACATCTTTTGACTGTAGTATAAGAGGTCCTGACAGCTGCTGATTCTCTGGTATCCAAAAAAGCCTTTTAGGGATCTGACCTGAGTCTGGAGGTCAGTAAAAAAAATAGAAGTTGTTAATAACCGGGGCTAGTCCCTCCAAGTGTGCTCACTGCCCCCTAGGTAGTGGTGTTGTACTGGGAGGTACAGGTGTGTGTCCAGGGACATCTAGGTGTACAATTAGAGCTCTATAGCTGAGAAAAGCCCAAGGCTGGGATAGCAAGGCAGGAGAGCAGTGCTGAACTAGTGTACACGGAAGTTATTCCTGTATCAGCCAAGTGAACTGGGCCAGAAAACTGGTCCAAGTGCTGTTTGCAATCATCCACAGGCTTCAGTTAGTGTGCTCGTTGGCACTGGTTTTGACCAAGATCTACTAAGCACCTTCAAAGTCAATGTCTAAGCATGGTTCAAGGGATAACACAGTCCAAGGGCGTCCCAGCAGTCAGGGTGGGCAAGGCTGCCTGGTTCTGGTGTGGAAGAGAGCTGTACCCCTTGGACCAGGGAGTTGATCTTTGGACTGCCTTATTTAGTAGCACAGACACATAGGCTGACAATGTCTGTGCACTAGCCCTGGCAAGTCAGGGCATACATTAATCAAGTCACACTGCCTGTGTGACTGCTCAGCTCAAATGTCTGCTGGCGTTACAGGGAGTGTATTCCAATACCTAGGAGGAGTTATTAAATCCTCCCAAAGCCCATGGGTGCTCAGAAACATCTTCTACAGGCACAGAAATAAATCCCCTTTCCCTTCTGTAGGTAATTACTTGCCTGCTCAGACTCCTTGCACATGCATGCGCATATGCAATTTGCATGTAGCAAAGGCTGTTCATTTTCTCTGTGACTGTGCATGTAAAACCAGCAAGAAAGTACTGACTGTGGCTGTCCCCAGGCTGGTTTCCTACTTCTCCAGAGGTGACTGCTCTCTCAAGGCTCAGAGACAGCCTCAGGGCAAGAGGTGATGAGTGCAAGAGGGTAGGAATGACGATCCCCAGCCAACAGGAGAAAACATCCGCAGGAGCTCTAGTGGGAGAGGTGATCACTGACGATAGAGGGGAGGAGAGACAGAAAGTCAGGGATGAAGTGTAGGGGACAACAGCACTCATTCAGAAGAGGCTGTGGCAGGAGTCGGGTGGGATTCTTTTACACAGCCGTATCTAGGACAGTGATTTGCAGTTTCTTCCCTGAATCTTCCTTAGGCTTAAAGCTAGACTAAATGGAAGTAAATGAAAATGTGTGGGTTTACGCAGACTACCTGCTGAGATGTTGCAATGTACAAAAAATTATGACTCTACTCCCGTTATAAAATCATGTTGGATCTTACAAATTTTATCTGCAGTGACTACTGCAAAGCAAGACCCTTCACTACAGACAGTCCTTGCGGGACTCTTACACCCATGTAGGGTGTACATGGGGATGCTGTTGCAGTTTCTAGGCTGGAGATGACTTATCTGAAGCAGGAAGGCCCCACCAACGTCTTTGCAACTTTGCATCAAGGCAAGGAAAATCACTGTCAAGTAGTCTTGGAGGTAGATAAACTGAGTGGGTTTAGTATAGAACTCCTGGGTGACAGAAGTCTTGCAGAAAGTGTCTCTCTTCTCTGAAGAACGGGCACACATAACTTGTGGCATGCCTTTTCTCCAGGACCTTAAGGCTGCCACAGATCTTCCCAGTGCTCCAGCAAGAGCTTTATCCTGGGTGCAAGATGTTCAGTTGGCAGCTCGCCACCATCCCACCTTCTGCATTTCTCCTTGCTGCTCCAGACTAGATTGAAGTTCTCATTGGGCTGATCTTCCCTCACTTCATAATTTCTGTTTGCTGGCTCCAAAGTGAGTGCTCACCTAGCTTTGACACCAATACCTCCAGGCTGTTTTCTCTGCTGTCCCACTATCCCCCAAGTGCCACCTCACTGGAAATGACTACAAAAGGCTTTGCTGCTCTCACATAGTGTGAGCCAGAAGGGATCCACTTGGGGACAGGATAACGAGAAATGAGACTGGAGTTTACAAGTGAAAGCGTTCAAGACAAACACAAGGTTTCCCAGTTGCTGCCACCACCACTCAGCAGAACGTGGTGGTGATGTTTCCCATAAGGTCACCCAGCCTGCATCTTAACAAGCACAATGCTCACAACAAGCACAGACTCACTGGGCTCCCGCCTGCTACAACAGCATATGGTGGTGGGAGGGTGATTGATTGGTAAAACGTGAATTTCAATAAAATGTCTTCAAGACAGAAAAGTTCCAGGTGACTAGAAGTAAGCAATCATTGTGCCAATCTTTCAGCAAAAAAGGGTCACGCATTGAGTACAGCAACTTGAGGGAATAAGGCAGCTTTTTATAGCGAGTAATATCTCTTCTGACAGTGCTAGTGAACTGCTTCAAACCACACTTGGCTGCGAATGTGCTAAGATGAATAGCTTTGTCTTTCAGTAAGTATTACCAGGAGCACTAGGAAGAATGAGAAATGGTCTGTAAAGTAAGCAATAGCTAAAAATCCTCTTCTCTCCTGACCTTATTGTAAAAGAAACCCTTGCAGTGTGGGGAGGGGGAAAAAAAAAACGCGTAAGGAGATGGCCCTGAGGAGGAAGACTCACCCTAAAGGGAAACCTGGAAGCTTTTATTAAGGATTGTTAAGGATTAGGTGTGATGATCTGGAGTGTCACAGCCCACTCTGGCACCAGTCTCGTTATTGACTCCTGTTTGCCTTAGTGTTGTGGTAGTGAACTGAGACCTTGGTTGGGTGTGAGGGCATGGCACAAGAGGTGCTATTTTTCCCTGTGGGAAGACATAGCTGAAGAGAAATCCTGGAATAAATATAGCAGGTAAAGGGGACTTTTATCCCTTTTTTTCCATCCTGCCCAAGGTTACACTGAGAAACTGGGGTCATGTGGGGAAGTGACCACAGATCTGCATATTCACAGTTCAACTCGTTGCTGGTCATGTCGTACTATGAGAGTTCAGGATTGGGAGATGGGGAGGCTTTCCTGGTGTGGGCCTGGTCCTTCATAACCTAGAGTGCAAAACAGTGAACCATGTCTTCAAGCTTCTGAGCAGATTATGGGCTTCTTCACAGTTCTGGGGGACCAGAGGGAAAGGCATGTAACAATGCTTGTTTAAATTGTGGTTGTTTATTTCTGAGAAAGCTGCACCATGGCTTGTGTCCTCACAGTTGTGATCTTGTAAGGGCTGAAAAGGATGAGAGGACCTATGTTCACCCTCCTAAACATTGAGTTCCCAGACTAGTACCTCTCATGGTTTTCAGAGTGAGAGCTGGGTTCCTCTGAGGCAGCCAGTTACCTCGGTATTTGCCAAACATTTCCATTGCTCTAACTCAGCCCTAACACAAGCAGAATAATTAACATCCTTGTGAGTTACCACCTGTAACCAATCCTCCTCCTTGGAGAGACATCAACCAGTTCTCTTCCATAAAACCTTCCATTTGCATATTGGTCTGTCAAGAGATCTCTTCTTTGTATTAAAGTACTTGTATATCCAGTATTTTTTAAGAGTTCTTCATGAGAAAGCTGTCCTAGTACACCTAGACATGCATTACTAATGCACAGTGTTTACTAATTGTTGCCTTAATGGGAACTGGCTGACTCACCACGCCATGGCTCAGCCTGCTAATAGGGAAAAAAAATCTTTGGTGATGCTATTTTTCTGGATTAAGCAATAAGAAACAAAGTGAGAGAAGGAGGAATTAGAGACACCCCCAGACAACAATCCTGTGCTTTGGACTGTGGCTATCTGAGCATATGGTCTTTTATGAGACTCCAAGCCCCGTCAGCTCAGAAAGCAAATCTTTCCACTCTGTCTAGGCTGAGAGCAAGTCTGCTCATCTCTGACCCTGTCACAGAAGCATCTGGCAGGAATTATGAACTCTCTATCTTTTCGTGTTAAGCCTGAGGTTATTGGTTGTTTTGGTTTTGTTATTATTTGTTTTTTCCCTAGGGGAAAGAAAGGAGCAAAGATATATTCAAAAGAAGCGATAACCAGATGTTTGGCATTTCTACTTCAGCTCAGGCTTTTCCCCACAGATGTGATCAGAGAAATAGTCCCCTTCACACCCATCTCCAAAACCAGCTCCATGTAGTTGTGGGTCTGCTTGCTTTCTTTTCTGCAAGTGCATCCCAGATGTGTCTGTGCTCTGCACATGGAGGCAGAAGATCTGTGCTGGACTGAGGGAGGAAAAATGCCAATGTTATTTGATTGTCCTAGTTGTCTAGATCCTGTCACATAACTGAGGCAGGGGGCACCTTTCTGGGTCACAGTTAGGGGCTGAAAGACTCAGGGGAACAGAAATCACTCACGATTTCTGCTTCGCCAAATCACAATCAGGGTTGGAGCAGGTGGGTGAAACCTCATTTTGGGCAGCCAAGAAACAGGGGAGGAATGTGAATGATCACTGATCCTTGCTCCTTAGCTGGAATCCCATACGATTCACCATAAACTAGGTCAAATCTGATCCAGCAGATCACTTTTCCTGTTTTTGTTAGGACAGCGAGCATAGGATATACTCTTCCTCTCCCAGCCTAGTGCCTGGATGAAGATGGTAAAAGTGGTTGTCTGAATCATAGACATCAGGGCACAGTGCAGATGTCTAGGACATCCAGAACAGCAGTCGTGGTTGTTGGCCCAGAAAGGCTCAGCCAGCATTCATGTCATGCACTTGCTTCTAGAAGACACCTCCCAATCATGTTTGGCCAAACGCCTTCAAGTCACTTCATGATTTTGGCCAGCTTTCATCTCAAAGTAAGGCCTTTGGCAAAGGTTCAAGCCGTTCCTTTTTTATCCTTGATTATCTGTATCCTACGTCACCAAAATTTCCTCCAAGCTCCCAGCACTATAAATGATTTCTACTCCATGTTAACAAAGCCTGGGTGGACGTTTGAAGAGTTAATGGTGTATTTTTCTTCAGCATTATTGATGTTTACTCCTTTTTTAGTTTAAGATACGAAAATGCCTAGAAGGGATAGGGGACTTTAAGATCTACTTTATACTCTTAATTCCTGAAGATCATTACAATCAAGGAGACTTTAAATCCCCAGATAAGTCTCAACAAAGGGATGGTGAATAGATAAGAAGCAGCAGCAGCATATTGCAATAATACTCATCCAGAGATCTACCATGCACACATACTGAAGAGATGAGCTTGCAAAACAAAAGTGAGGTGGGAGGAGGGGTGGATATCTGGCTAATACAAAAGTATGAGCAGTACTGTGTGGATGAATCACACTTTCCTCATGCAAAACAAGTAGTCCTGTGACACCAGAGCTAAAGGAGTATGGCTTCCAGCAGAACTGCATGACTTCATTTGAGGTGAACAAAACACTTTTCATCAGTTTCTCTTCTTGATTACTCTTTCTCCTTAAAACCTGTCTTTAAGATGCTTTATGTCTCAGAGAAACTTGGTTAAAATCAGCCAGTGGGTTTCACAGGTGTTTGAAAGGAAGATGCAGAGGTGACTGAGCTCTTCTTCAGGAAATCAGACAGTCAACGCTGCCTTTTTTTTCCCCCTTTCCGTTTTTTTCCCTCTGTAACACTGACCTCCTAGGCCCAAAACACACCATTTTTTGTCACAAATATAGTAATGGAGCTCTGCTTTTAAGACTGCTGTTATAAAGTTGTGTCCTTAACATGTTTTCTGAGGCATACATTGCTTATCAGCACCAGAGAGAGGGTAATGGGCAAGATAGCCCTTGGGTCTGACTCCATAGACCTGCTCTTGTGCTCTTGTGCGATGCTCTGCCTGATGTCCCGTACCCGGGAACATTGTTTGCCTTCCAGGAAGGACAAAACCAGGTAATGTTGTTAAACCCAAGTATCTCACATTAAAGTGTTAGGAATTGCCTTGTTTTCTCTGGAGCTCTTGCACTGTCCTGTGTGGGAGATGAGGACCAGGCCTGGAGGACCTAGTCGATGTGGTGCTGTTGGGTCATCGCTGGACTTGATGATCTCAGAGGTCTTTTCCAGCCTCAATAATTCTGTACTATCTATATGGCCTATATGTACTATCTATATGGCTTTATTTTCTGAGATGTTGCAGAACGGAGAACAAGAATAGCTTCTTTTTTTCAACCTCCTGGAGCCCTCAAACACAGAAGAAGTCCTTTTGCAGCAGTAGGTGGGTCTCTTGGTCGTATCTTGGTTGGCCTTAGGAGGCTGGTCTTCAGGAGGAAAGACTGATTCTCCTGGGGACCACACAGCACTGTTTGAAATGACATGCCGGCATATTTGTCTGATATAATCTGAGATTTCAACCTCAGAAAAGCTGATGCTGACCTATTGTTTTGTCTAATAAAATACTGGGGTCAGAAGGCAGCTAATTGCAAAATAAATCAGTGAGGAAATCTAAAAAGAGCGTCCAGTTAATTGTGATTCTCTATTTTTTTTCCTGTCTTATAATGTGAAATCTGATTCTCACAGGGGGAGAGAATGACTTGCCTCAGCACAATTAGTATCACACTGCATAAATATACAAAGCCCAAGCCAACTCTGTCTGCCTATCTCTGTAACACTTTACTTTTCCACTGTTTTTGGTGAAGCAAAAATGACTTTGAAATCAAACACTTCTGAAGCTTACTACAAAAGTCTTCATATTTCAAAATTATTTCAGCTTCATAATAAAGACTTCTTCCTTCCTCAGTCTTCAGCTTCCTGCTTAGCCCAAAAAGTAACGTTGCCTTGATTTTCCACATCCTTTAAAAAATATTTATTGTATTAAGATTTTCTTTTCTATGTTTTTCATCAAATATTCCCCATGTTGGAAATAGCTAGATAAACAAATGAACAAACAAATAAGAAAGTGAAATTGTAAGTCTGCTAATACAGAACTTTTCCAAAGATGGAGATGTTTATAAATTTTAGCCATTGCAGAGGATAAACAGAAAGTGAGCACGTGAAGGAAAACTAAGGCAAGCAAACAAGACACTTAAAGCATTTAAGTTTTTTTAAAAATAAAGTCTTTCCCACCACCAACTCTGAAAACAATGGAAACATTTCTGAACTTTTCTTCTGGTAATTATAATCCTATCATCAATGTGGGGGACTGAATATATATTCTCAGACCTCCTACCAGTATCTGGTCTGTAATGGGAAACATGATACTCACATAGTTAGTCTGAATTCACCAAAACCTTCTGAAAATATATCTAGAGGGAGTGTGAAGGTTAGACAAGTAATGTCTGTTCTGTCTCTTGCTTTTTTACAAGCTTTGAGGGAAGAAATGGAAAAGAATATTTAAGATGAGGGAAGAAAGCTTGTGAACTAGGTACTGCAAAGACTGACTGCGAGTGTAGAGGCTGGTTACTTTCACCTGGGTAAGACCTTCATCCTTATATTTCCCAATCTTCCTGGGAAAGTTATTGCAAAGGGAGTAAGCAATCTCTAAGAGAACTAAGAAAGCATCAAAAAAAAAAAAAAAGAGAGACCGCTGACATTGATGGACGTTGTCTACTGTTTCTACAGTGTAATTTATAATTTACAGAATATTGTCAATTTGATGTGATTGTAGAAATGCTGTTGTAAGCTAGAAGGAGAGAAAATGGCTGGACCCCAGATGAAATAATTGTTTATAGGAGATAGAAAAAGAGCATGTCCATTGTTTGAAGAGGGTATCAGAAGCATGAAATATAGATTGCCCATGCTCTGTAGCTGTGAGCAAGTTTTCCCTTCGGTGTATGTCAGATTGTTTAAGAATATATAAAACTTTTTCTTTCCAAAAGGCAACAAAAGTTACAGATTTCTTACTTGCACATGCAATCTCAAGGTGCAAGCCTTCACCTCCTTCAGTGATGATGCTGTTTGTTTCAAGGGGCAAGCCAGGATCAGAAGGAGAGAGTGTGCAACATCTCCAGAAACGTTACCCTCTATATAGGAGAGCTTGCAGTTGGCTTGGAGTGCAGGTGAGCCTGGAAAGCCCTGGACACAACATTCAACCTTTGATCTTCCTGTTCCTTGAATAGAAGAGATGCTTACTTCCCCTGACTTTAGGCACCCTTCGAAGAGTATGGGAGGCAAGCATAGTTTTGTGACCAGAGCACATTACCACCATCAATCACATTTCCAGGTAATTGAGTTGCTTTAATGCTACCTGGGCAATTGCATAAAATTTAGCCATCTAAGTCTAGAAGGTCGTTGACTCTTTACACTGAGGCTGAAGTTGCCATTCTGGTGAGTGATGGACTGGAAACAGAACATGGGCAGACGAGTTTTACAAGACTTGTCTGAGAGCACAATCTTTAACTCTTCTACTGGAGGCACAAGTCATCTTCACAGTAGTTGACCTTAAACGTGGATGCCTTGCTCAGGATCTAGCAACTTTACCAAATTCCTGGCAATAACGTAAATGTCACGGCATGGACTGGTAGTTTTTAACAGAGATCATAGGAAGTATCTATAGATGACATTTTTCCCAGTGAAATGAGGATATTCCATATTCTATCTGGTTATCTATGTCCCAGAAACTTACCACAAGGTCTATATCCCTTGTTTTTCTATTTACTGATGGAGAGCTGAGGTCCAGCTTTCTAAGCCCCTAGTAAAACCTGAGGCTGGACTCTCAAGATGGCTCAACCCACACCACAGTTTGAGCCTAGCATTCTCAGCTGTAAATATGACATTATTTGTAAAATCTTCCTTGAGGTGATTTGTTAGAGGATGATGATATTTGTACGGCATCAAATCTTGTGAATCCTTTTACTCCTGTAGCTCTGCCCATAAACCAAGGGGGATGCCATGATCTATCCCACTGCCATCAGCAAGTGTCAGAACTGCATAAGGGCATCTGGGCTGCAAATTTAACTTCCTTAAATCCATCAGCCTATAGCAAACCTATAAATTACAAACCTCCCTTAGAATCATAATATCTTGTCATTTTCCAGGTACACTGGTCGGGCCAGATCTGGGTTGAAAACACATATCCTGTAATGGCTCAGTAAGGCATTGAATCTACTCGAGGAAAAATAACTGCTCTTCCTACACCATGTACTAAACCCAACCCTAAAGACAACATTAAAGCTCCATTTCTCACAAGGAACAATGGTCAGCTTTTGCCCTTCAGATGAGAAAAGGCTTATGTTAGAATTCCCTTCCAACACCTAACATTCTGTGATTCTGTGAATTATAGATGTTCGGGGCTGACATGACCATCACCTGAACCTCAGCCCACAGCAGGCATCTGGGGTTGACCTTGTTGGTCTGTAGTGTTATGATGGTCTAGCTGATGTCCATTTATTGTTTTCTTCTAACAAAGATTCAACTCCTACTCCCTATAAGGACAAACTCATGGTCTACCTCTGAGAACTTGCATGAGGGGTTGTAAAATCAGTCCCTGTCAATCCCTGTCCTGTGCCCGTTTCAGTTTTGCACACCACAATAAACACGGTATAAAACGCGACTGGAAATGGCAGCCGCTGGAGTGGTTTAGAAACCTTTAAGCAAGAGGAAAGGTTAATGGAGTAGAGTTAATGCCGTTGAGTTTATTCTTAATAGAAAAGAAGAGAATTTGAGATGACTTGGCAGAAATCTTAAGCCTCGGGAAGGAAAAAGGATGATAGTGGATAGTTTTTGCTCTGATGTCATGGGTAATAAACTCAGGACATAATTTAAAACCAAAATTATTTAGGAGATGTGCCACATCAGGCAAAGAGGAGAAGATACAAACATTGAGTTACTACTCAACTCAAGAGCTCGTGCCTACTAAAGATAACAGTCCTCTACATTTTCTGGTTTGTCTGTTATGCAGCAAAATCCACAAACACTAATCTTGATTGTTCACATAGTTGCATTAATACATTACTCAAGAAAGGCAGCTCTTCTTTATGCCAGAGGATGTCTTTATACAGGTAGGGGATGGAACAAGGTACTATATCTTAAGTTTTTTGGGGAAACATTTATGGTTTTACGTTTTCCTGTGACTTAGCTTTTTCCCTTGATAAATAGAAGGAATGTGGAATGCTTCAACACACAGCATTGCTGATACGTGAATATTGACAAAGAACTGGATGGGAGGGGCTGAATAAGGACAAAACACTTCTCAGGCCAGCTAATGAATTTGTAACTTCTGGAATCTTTTTTAAGGTAACCCCCGTTCAATCAATTTGCAATTAACTCCAGCCCTGACACTTGTGGCTGTTTGAGCAAGCAATACATCTATGTGCTAGAAACCAGTCTGCTTGATAGGATCTGTGTGAAAAATTGGTACTTGTTGACAGGTAATACAGGAGAATGTTTGCACCTCTTAATGAGTCGGAATGAGGTTTATTGTGCTGATGGAAATTCGTATTCTGTCTGAGGGATCTTGTTACCTCTAGGTAGAACTTCGTGATCCCTCTTGCAGTTTGGTGGGAAAGCCTCCCAGTGAAGTGCATTACCAGTTTCTTCAGCACTTAATGTGAGCGCTGTGAGTCTGAAGTGTGGTGTGGTGAAACCACTGTGCTTTAAGACACACTGCTCCCTAGGTGATCTCAAGAGATGACGCAAAGCTTTGAAAGTTAAATTAGATCTTAATTAAGTGAACTTAAGGAAATGTAAGGGCTCTTAACTCCTCTTATCACTCAAGCCGCGATTAAAATTCTGCATCTAGGACTCAATAACCCTGTGCAGTGATGTGAGTTGGTGTCAACAGGCTTGGAAGCAGCTTTAGAGGAAAGGTGCTGTGTGTTTTGGCAGACAGCAGGTTGCACATGAATCAGCAGTGCATTCTTGTGGCAAATTACATACAGGGTAGTGCTATCCAGAAGGTCAAGGGAGGTGATTCTTCTCCTCTGACTAGTATTTGTGAGACCGTTTCTGGAGTACTAGGTCCAGTTCTGGTTTTCTCAGAAGGAGAAAGATGTGAACATACTGGAGTGAGTCCTGTGAAGGGTCACTAAGATGTTTAAGATCCTGGAGAACATGTCATGGGAGGGCAGGCTGGGAGCTCAGTCTGCAGAAGAGAAGACTTGGGGGTGTCTTATTGCCATCTGCAAATACTTAGTGGGACCTTGCAGAGAAGGTGGAGTTTGTCTTCTCAGAGGCATACAATGGGAAGATTAGAGGCAGTGCGCGCATGTTGGAACATAGGAAATTCTCATTAGATATAATAGCAAAACCAAATCACTATGCGACTGTCCAATACAGACTTTTCCTTTTATCAGCTGGTGGAGCTCTCCAGTGAAGTTATCCTAAACTGTATCAGTGAAATGGAATGGACTTAGTTTATATGGTCCAACCAGTTGATCTTTGCTAATAAAGTGTCTTTTTTACTGCAACAAGTCAAGAAATGAGAAAATCGGTTCTTTCTCGAGAGGTGGCAACCTCCAGCAGAGTGTGAATAAAGAAAATCTGGCAAAGTGATCTCTGGATCTAGAAGATGACTATTCTCGACAGACTCAGATATTTAATTTTTTCTCACTCTCTTAAATCAGGCCAGCTATTGCCTGGGGCTCTTTTTTGAGTCATAGCATACAAATTGCTTTAGGGACAACCATACCATATAATTTCTGCCATAGAAAACACACAGAATGATAATAAAGGCAGGGACTGAAGGCAGAGAGACTTTGAGTACATGGCTCCCAGGCTTTAAGCAAGGTCTCAAAGCTTGCAGCAGCCTGCCATT
The DNA here is from genome assembly GCF_000703405.1 of Apaloderma vittatum. Taxonomy (NCBI): domain Eukaryota; kingdom Metazoa; phylum Chordata; class Aves; order Trogoniformes; family Trogonidae; genus Apaloderma; species Apaloderma vittatum. Next base: position 10,780 of record NW_009723397.1, on the reverse strand, counting down.
GCAGAAGAAGCAGACAGACATTTAGCTATCGTATTTAAAACTGTGTTGATCCATGAAAGATATGAACATAAGATGGGCTGTAGAGGGTCAGACAAAGCTTTCTGCCTCCAAAAGTGGCTAACAGCAGATGCCTGAGGAATGGTGTAAGCACGTGGCAGCACGCAGTGATACTTCTCCAATATGTTCTCCCAGGCACCAGTGGGAGAATAAGAGGGTTGAGCAATAGCTGTCATCTTTGTGTTTAGAAGCCCTTGATTGTCTTTTCCTCTGTGAGTTGCTATCTGCGGTTCTCACAACTAGCTCAGTTTACCTACAAGTACATGGATGCTCATTGCTTCTGATCAGCCCCATAATGCCACTGGTAACCCTCTTGGTTTTGGTACCATGAGAGCTCATGAACCATCTTTTTTGTGCTGGCCCAGCAACACTCAGGAGATTGTATTGCCTGGAGTTTGATCCCAGCACCAGTACTAAACTGGAGATGTATAACCGAAAGTTAGATATAAACAACCAAAGCATTCTGGGACCAAAGGATGAGTGCAGGACACTCCAAAATTTATCCCCTGAGGTAAACCAAAGCTGACAACTGTGCCTCTCTACTAGCTCCTTCTCGAGTTGCTCCACGTTATCTCTGGTAGAATGGCTGTTCTAGGCTCCTTCTTCTCCAGTGTTCAGAAACTGCTCATTTTTGTCGTGAGTTTATTCTTCCATTCCATCTACAACAGACCTTCCAGGGCTTGGTATTATTCCTCTTCATCTTATCCATTGTGCTCCTGGCCAGACTGGGTTTGCTTTAGTGCTTGATTTGAAAGGATTATTTCTTCCCTAACAAATAGTAACACTTCTTTTTCCTTCTTTTTGTTATCTTTGGTTTCTGGGCTCTCCGGTGTCAGTATCTACCCAGTGCTGGTGTTGTTTCAAGGCATATTTGGAAACGATACTCAGAGGAAACTGCATTTGGCTGTTGTGCTGGTCAGAAGAGAGGGATGTATGTGATGCTATGAGGAGTGATTGCAGATGCAGGAACGGAAAGGGCAGACAGGTTCATGAATGTTCATCTGAGGTTCGCTTGGGAGCACGAACAGGAGGCAAAGAGGTCATCTCAACACCATTTCCAGCTATGACACAGCTGAGGGGCTGAGGTAAATTGCAAATTATGTAGGGAACAAGTGAAAGTGAACTGTCAAGAGGTGCTAAAATTCGGGCTGACATCAGCCCTCTGTGACTAAGATATCTTCCCTCATGGAGAAGAAATTAGGGAACACCAGGCTGGACTTGAATTCACTGATGAATAATAGAACACTGCTACAGTTGTTGTTATTCCTCTCAACATTTTTTGCCTTTTATGCTGTTTAAAATGCGTGACAAGGGACTTGTCAGCTCCTGTACCTGGTATAAGTGTGTTTGCTGACTGGTTCTTGCATGCTGTGCATCCTATGTTTTCAGAGAGAGTACATAATGATGGGCCATCATTCAGCTCATTGAGAGTTTGTAACATAGCTTGAGCCATTACTATGAAATTATGAAATAAAACATACACTTTTATTCCCCATGGTAATAAAAATTAACAAAGTGCCTCTCCCAGGACAATTATAATGAGATAATACAGAACTTCTGACTGATTCCAGTGCCTCTAAAACAAAAAAAATTGAAGAGCATTCAACAAGACATTAGTGGATGCCTTGGCTCCAACCTCTTCCCTGTCTCATGGGATAATGAAGTTATCAGATAAGTTTTAGAAAGGTGAAACTTCCATTTTTCAACCCACCTGACAGGTTCTCCCCTAAATAATGTTGTTATGATGAGGTCTACAGGATAGCATGTGCATTTATTGCTTTTGGTCTAGACACTACAGGACATTAAGAAATTTTGCCCTCTTGTTTCCACAGTTTAATGTTTGTAATCTAAGTGTCCAGGCTAATCAAATGACAAAGAGCAGGGATTTGGATCTGGGTTTTGTTTTTTTTTCCCCTCACTACTGCATATCTCAAACATAAATAAAACCATATGTTCAAGCTTGCGTTTACAGAAATGGAGCATAAATGGCCTATTGGGTTATATAGCTCACCTGTTTCCCATTACTGCTCTGCAGCAAATGACATTCTTTCCGAAGAGCGATGCTGGTATGGACAGCCTAACAGCCTTGTTTCCCAGGGATCTGGAATGGAGGTCACAAAATATATTCTGAACTGCTCCAAGGCCCAGTTTTTCAGACTAAAGTTAGCAGAAACCCTGCTCTGGGATGCATTCAGTGACACTGAAGCCAACAAAATGCTATGAAAAGATATTTCAACCCATCTTTGCAAGTGTGTCCTCCCACTCTTTGCTGAACGTTAAGAGTAACAGGACATGAGTGCCCCCACTTCAGGCGTTTCAGTCACGTGCAAGTCAGGGCTTTGCCCAAGGGCTGATGCCTCCCACAGTTTGAGTCATAGGGATATTTTTCATTTTGCAAGCGTTACCATCCTTCCATTTGCCAGGAAGTGAAGCCCAAACTTTCAGGAGCAAGAGCATTAGCTCCCGTGGCCACACTGAAGAGCTCAGTGCTCTTCTTGAAAGCAGTAGCAAAACTCTCATCCTGTGCAAGTCAAGCCCAGCAGGGCGTTAATTAACATATCCACAGAGCAGCAAGCAGAGGCACTCAGGGGTTTTCACACACCTTGGTTTTTCAGGAGCAGGGACGGTCTCACTGCCTGGCCAGAGCTGACTGTATTACCCAGGCAGCGCTCCCTGAAAAATGGAAATGGGGAACAAAACAGAACAACCTCTGCATCCTCCCAAATGACCTGTCAGTACATCAGAACTGGACACCCTCCCACCATGACCGTGATTTCAGCCACAGAGCTGTCTGATTTCTTTTGTAAAAGAGCCCCACAGGCAACACGCGCACACAGAGCAACTTCTGTATTTATCTTGACACTATGTGAGCCCTCACCTCTTGCAGAGCAGTCTTATGTATTATCATCTCTTTGGCATCTTAGTTGTTGCTTTCTCCAATTCTCCTTCTGTTCATCAGAGCAGGTAGGTTGTTTAGGGTCCCCCACCAGCCCCCCTTCCCATGCCTGCACTCCTCCTCTCAAAGTCATTACCCAGAATGCCTGTTTTCCTTGAAGTAGCGCTGAACAAACTGTTTTTCCCCTCCAGGCTTTTTTTTACAGCAGTTCTTGAAGGAAGAAATAATTTATCCAGAATTAAAACACCTGGTTATCATGCTCCCCAGCTAAGTTAACGTTAAAATAAGAGGAAAACATAATGCCTGGCTGTCTCCATCATGTGAGTCAGGGACGATGTCCCATGGCTCCACGCTGTCACAAGGTGAAACCTCTCCCCCGCAGCCAGCAGCGTGAGCTGTGCAGAGCAGCCAGGCTTTTGGAGCAGAGGCAGGAGACACACACAGCTTACTGGGGTTAAAAGTGAAAAGGGAGAGTGCTAATTTTATCTTGCACCTTGCTTCTTGCATAATAGACTCATAACAAAGGAGTGTACAGAGGTCTCCTCCACTCCAGACTCTTGTCTGTGTCATGAATCCACCAGAGTATCTGTCTACCTCTGTCTGCAATTCAGCTACATGGACAAAGCATCTGGGGAAAGTGGCCTTGCATAATGCCAAGATGTTGATGGAGGGTGAATTTTACAGTTAAGTCTCTTTGCCAAGTGTCCCCAGATTTTGTTTCTCCCCACGTCAGAAATCCAGACATGGACCAAACCAGTCCTATTGTCCCTTTTTGAGGATTTTCTAGCTTCAATAAGGTGAGACAGGAGGGAATACTGCTCTGCAGTAACAGCAGTCACTTTTATGCCATTTTTTACGGTCATGAGTGGCTTTTTGCCACTTTTTGCATATGCTTTTTGCATACCTTTGCACAACTGTTGTCACTATTGCAGAATAGATGTAGTGAAAGAGCCATGACTTGGGAAACTACACAGAGGAAGAATCACAGAATCATAGAATATGTTGGGCTGGTAGAGACATTTAAAACCCATCCAGTCCAACCTCCCTGCAGTTAGCAGGGACATCTTTAACTACATTGAGTTACTCAGAGCTCCATCAAGTTTGACTTTGGATGTCTTCAGGGATGGAGCCTCTGCCACCTCTCTGGGCAGCCTGAAGAGGAGTTCTGGTGAATGTATGACTTCCATTAGTCGTTGAAGTATAGCTGACTCAATTTCCTTCTAGTTTTTTTGTCATGTAGAGATTTTCTATCTGGGCAGCCTGAAGAGGAGTTCTGGTGAATGTATGACTTTCCATTAGTCGTTAAAGTATAGCTGACTCAGTTTCCTTCTATACACCTCTCAATAAGTTTTTTTTTGTCATGTAGAGATTTTCTTTGCTGCTTTATTTATCAGTGAGCCAGAGGCCACAAGCCTTGCTGCAAATCTACTGTACTGTTATTGTTGCTAATGGTGCGGTAGCTGAAGAGGAGTTCTGGTGAATGTATGACTTTCCATTAGTCGTTAAAGTATAGCTGACTCAGTTTCCTTCTATACACCTCTCAATAAGTTTTTTTTTGTCATGTAGAGATTTTCTTTGCTGCTTTATTTATCAGTGAGCCAGAGGCCACAAGCCTTGCTGCAAATCTACTGTACTGTTATTGTTGCTAATGGTGCGGTAGATACATGCTTGGATGGCCCAGGAATGACTTTTATTATGGATACAAAAGCCATCCTAATCAGGCAGCCATGAGGAAAGACAGAGATATAGTCATGGCATACATAGGTGATGATCAGATGCTATGGTTCAGCATTTGCTACTGACCTCCAAGGCACTCCTAGACTTGATATCTGCTGTGCTTAGAAAGGCGATGTGGACATCAGAATTCCTGGGACCACCATCAATCATCTCCTAGGCTTTTCCTGGGCTCCATCTGTCTTTCCTGGTGCTCCGTTCCCTCTTCTCTGTTTTTCTCCTCTCCCTGGAGAGCTTTCACACTTTTCCTAATGTCACAGGTAAGCATTCATCTGACCACAAACCTTACGTTCTCCCCATGAATGAAGCTCCAAGTTCAAACTTCACTGTCACAGAGCTACTGTGACTCAGTCTGGACCAGAAAACTGTCCTGAGCAAGACGAAGCTAGTAAATGATACGGAGAAAGCAGGAACTCAAGCTCTGTAGAAGGCTCAGTGTTAAGTCTCAAAATGATGCTGCCATGTGTATGGATGGTTGTGGCAAAGCTCAAGCTGCTCCTTCTACTGGCCCTTTGTGGTCTCTTTGACGACCACAAAGCAGGATGGTATAGTATAGAGATAAATATGCAATTAATATAATATGGTATCAAATGAGAGGGTGTGCTGCAGAGGTAGAGGCCAATACCCCCACCTACAACCCAGGAACATGACTGTTGGATATGTATTGTACAGATCGGGGCTGTGTTGTCACATCTACTGCTGACCTGTGGCATAAGCTTGAACAAACCACTCCACCCCTCTGTTCCTTCTCTCTCCTCCCAGCATTTACTTTGACTATTTAGGCAAGAACTTTCCATTCCAGTATGTGCACACAGTGCTTATCACATCAGTACATCCTCAGGCTACCAGCATACAAATAATAAAGAGCAATAATAACTGGTTGCCAATCAGCAGAGAATCAGTTTTTTCTGATTCTAAATCAGTTGGAAATTGTTTTTCTTTTTCTTTGAATAAAGTACTAGGAATATATAAAATGAAATCTTGGTGGGATTTTTTTTTTTTGCTAGCAGGAAAAATACCCTTTATCAACATTCCAAAATATGATTAATGCTAATCTTGACCTTTCAAAAGTTCCATGCTAGGCAGTTGATGATGCTTCTGTGTTGTAAAGAATCAAACAGAAGGTGTTTCTATCCACAATGAAGTGTTCTTTATTAATGAATGATTTGCTTACCAGGAAATCCAACAATTCCTTTGCACTCTCTTTTTACAAACCTGGGGGAGTTTAATCATTTGGAGTGGATTGAAAGCATGAATATATTTATGAATTTCTCATCTCTTTACCCCCTTCTCTCTAAAATTGGAACACAAACTCTATTAACTTATTACTCTAGGTCAGAGATTATTTTTTACCTTCCCATGGCAAATACCTGGGTTATCAAGAAAATTAATAACTCAAATCAATCAACATTTTGATATTAAGCTTCAACTCTTTCTGAGATTCTCCACAAGAGAAAAATACATACCACAAAACACGAAATGGTAAAGACAATTGTTGTCCAGCTTCCATAAAGGAAAGTATGGAATAAGTGTGCAGGCTTGATTCGGGTCTAGGGTTCTGAAGCTGGGCTCTCCAGGATGATGACAAACTTCTCATTCTCTTCACCTGTAAGTAAAGCAGAAGACAATCCCCTACTAGTCTGAGTACTCTTATACTACACAACTTCACACTCACTTAAGGGTCCAATTCACATGGGTACACCCGGTTCAAGGCCTGTGCTCCACTGGAATGTCACTGTCCTTTGCAGAGGGACAAAGGGATAACTATTTCGATGGAGTCTGTCATATGTGATTTAGTACCAATACACACTTACAACTAAAAGAACAAAGCCCTGAAGTATCCCACAGAACACATGAGTTTGTGTCTGCTAGTAGAATTTCTACATCAGTACCCTGGAGAGATACTGCTGAAAGAGAGGAATCATAGAATCATTCAAGTTGGAAAAGATCCTTTGGGATCATCGAGTCCAGCCATTAATCCTACTCTGCAAAGCTCATCCCTAAACCATCTCCCCCAACACCTCATCTAAAGGACCTTTAAAGAACTGAGAGATGGAGTTGTGTCCCAGTCTAAGATGAGCTCCTGAGTTAGAGTCCACACAAGACTTAACCTGCTGTGCCCTGTGTCACCACTCTGTCCACATCTAAGGAATCCAGGAATGAGAGAGCATCTGCCAGCATTTGGTGGCTGGTTCAGCCCTAACCCTTGACAGCTCTTAGAGAAGTGGCTGCCTGCCTAGAGCAGGGTCCTCTTCTTTCTCCCCATTGCCTGTTGGCAGTGAAAAAAAGCTAAAAATCATGTAGGAGGGATGTCCATGCTCTTAAGGGTCTTAAATACTGTTAATGACTCCTTGGAGAAACTTACTTTTCTCAGTTGATGTTAGTAAGAATTTGTGCTGACTTCTAGAGATCTGAAGCCCGTTTCACTTAATCGTCTGCTGATAGGTGAAATAATTGATGTGAACACACTGTCTGGTTTCTACTTCTTTGCAGGAACTGCACAGGAGTGTGAAAGGCATTGCATAATCAGTGGAAACAGCAAGAGGACAGCAACGCAAATTATTAGGGAAATGGTCTCCTTGATGAGAACTTGTAAAGAGAGTTTTATAAATGGATCAAGAGACATCTTTGTGTCTGTAGCCAGTTGGCCAAATCATGGTCAACACTATGAAAATATTTGAATCACTGCTGTGAAAACCTGCTAGAACCTGAAGATTTCTCAGGTCCTTTAAGCTTCAAGTCAGAGGTCAGAGAACAGTGACATTTTCATCCACAGATTGTGGAGTGTTTAACAGACAGAAATTGAGGGATCGTTGTACATTCTGCTTAATTCATTCACAAATGTAGCATTTTAAAGTTACCAAAATCTGCCACCAAAGGGTTACATGGATTCATTAAGTTCTTTGAGAGTCACAGGTTGGGAATACAAAAGAACTGTAAAACATATTTCTTATTTGTCATTATTCCTACTTGCACATAATTCAGGCCACTTATCTCCAATCACATTTCTACTGACTACTTGCATTATCTGTGATGAGGATGTCTCAGGCCATTAGTGACTAACACTCTGAATAATTAGGCTAGTGAAAATCTAACTGCAGGATTTATTACTATTATTATTATTATTAGCTATTTTCCATTCTGTTGTATTAATTCCATTTGGTATTGGTCTGTTTTCCTGGAGAACAATGATCATTCGTATAATATCATTTTTGTACAAAATGCTTTTCACCATGTGATTTAACAGACCATAAAACGTCTTACGCTGGGTTTTAGATTTTCAATCCAGTGTCAATATTACAATGACATGAATACCTTCCTTGCATCACCCCTGGAATACTTATCTGAAGCCACCATATTATTCTTCTCCTTCTATTCCTTTTTCAGACGTCCTTTGTGTTCTTTCTTCGTCTTCCTCCTGTAAGGCATAACAATTCTTGCACTAGAGTTTTCAGTGATGGGTTTCTTTCACCTTAAATGTCACTCTGGGACCTACCATGGAGGTGGCATGTCTTTTAAAGGAACTCCTAGCTGCACCTCACCCTGCATAAAAATGCTGGTTTCTCTTGCTGACTTTCCTGACCTGACAGGACCCCCACAGCCTGCTGCAGTCCCTTGCATTTCACTTCAAAACGGTGTGATTTCACTGCTGAAGGTAGGTCAGTACCTCTGAGAGAGTGGGTGAAGCTTCACTTGGCAGGATTTTGGGCTTGTAGGACCATGCTCTGTTCCAATGCTGGTGGAGCAGGCAGTATGGTGCCACCCTCAGCAGACCTGTGCAGCATCACACGGGACAGGTGACAAGGGGAGCAGGGGATTCCTCTTCAGGGAACATCTGCTGCTGCAGGACTGTCTTGTAGCTGTAAATGTAGGCAGTGCTACAGTCATCGTAGTCCAATTCAAGGCACAGCCAGGGAGTATGATGTGTCCACACTCCCTACACAAACCTCCCTGCAGAGTGTTCATGTCCATATAACATGCTTTATGATGTCCATGTAACACATCTACATGTCTCTGCTGAGTCAAATTTTCTTAAGGAAGCATCCCAGGGTCTTCCTCCTGAGCTATCAGCAAGCAGGATGCTGTTGATACACTGGACACAAGGACGTCACTGCCTGGCTATGGTCCATATTGTTGAACTGTTAGCATGGCCTGTGAAACTGTTTTGCTCCAGTCCAGCCAGTGCTCTCCCAGCAGCACTTGTTTGTTTTTCAGGGACTAGCCCAGACTGGGGACCATACCCAACAAGTGTCATGGAAGAAAGCACCACAGCTGGGCTCTGCAGCTTGCCTCAGGGCCAGGAGAGAGGCCAAAATCTGCTTTATTTGCTAGTAAATATAGACTGTGTGTCTACTCTTCCCCTGTCTGACAAAAATGTTTTTAGCCTGTCCTGCTAGCTCCTAAGGTCTAGCTTACACAGATTTGCTCACATGGACCCATGGACTCCAATGTTTCTAACTATAAAATACAACACCAATAAAATGCTGTGCAGTGCTGTGTAATGGCCTGGAGATGTGACTACCACACAGCCATCATCTTTGAGCAAAAGGCAGCTGAGTCCCTCCTAGTTCTGGTTTGGACAAAATCCTCCAAAGGAAAGAGATCAAAGTGGTGATCTTCTGTCACTCCCATCATGGGGTCCTGCCTCCAGCTCAGCCCTCTTCTGCATGGTCACTTACTGCCCTGCTCAGCATATCCACAAGCCAGAAATCATCCCTGCCAGTGGGAGACAGCAAGAAGGAAAGAATGAAGCCAAACAAGAGAAATGCTCCTGCAGGGGATGCTGAGATTGGGATAGAACCAATATTTTTTTACAACATCTCATACCAACAAGCCTACTCTTTCTTCATTCTTTTTGCCTTGCTTCCTATCCTGTCCTATCCCATCCCGTCCCATCCTATCCTATCCTATCCCATCCTATCCTATCCTATCCTATCTCATCCCATCCCATCTTCTGGCTAATGGTAAAGGAAATGAAGATCACATTTTCTCTGTGGCTCAGCGGCTTAATTTAAAAAATGGTGACTTGACTTTGCCTTTCACCCCACCAGTCACTGACTTGCCATTGCCTTCCACATTCCCTGCACTCCAGTGAACTCTGCTTGTTTATCTGCAACTTGCTATAAAAAAAAAACAACTCATTTTTTTTTCCCCACAACAAAATTATGTTGTCAAAAACTTCACATCATCTCATCCATCAAGTGCCATGTGAGTGTGTGCATGCACACGCATGTGCAGGGAGTAAGCGTGCAATACATAGAGCTGACAGATTCGTACTCTCCCAGTGGTAGCTCCAAGGTTAGTGGGACTCTTTGGAGTTTATCTGGACCAATATTAACCACACACACAAAACACTTACTCCCCCAGGACACCTCCACATTTCTTTTTTTTCTTTAATTTTGAGAACTAAATTAGGGGCATGGTAAAAACGCTTTGTTAGCTGTGAAAAGTTCATTTCACAAGAGCCCTTGCCCTGCAGCAAGCTTGAAACCCTCTGCCTGGGATTTGCAAATGAAATTGCTTCCTTCTGACATCCCTATGCCCCAATATCTGCTTCTCAACCCATTCACTACATACATTTATTTCTCCCCACAAAGGAAGGCCACAACAGCTGGACCTTTTTTCTTTTTTCTTTCCTGCTGTTGCATGTTCTCCAAGCTTCTGGTTCAGCTGAGAACTAAATCATTGCCTTTTAGAGTCAGTTTTGCCTGTGAAGGTCTGAATGTTCTACCTCTATTTTGGGAGACAAATCTGCATGTGACAGAAGGGTACACTGGATATTCAAGGGGCTGTCCTATCTCAAAAGCCATGAAACGAAAGCAGAATTCAACCCCAGGGCCACCACTGGTTTGCCAGGCTGCTTTGGAAAAGCCATTTCAACCTCCCAGTTCCTACCCTGGGATGCTGATGGTCCCCTCTGGCAGGCAGGGAGACACCTGCTGATGGAGACTAGAGGGGACTGGGAGGCAGCACAACCTTGAGCACAGTGCTCTCACGTGGGCTGTGGAGGCAGATTTAGCATCTTGCATTGCTTTTTCCCATCTGTGCCCACAGCTGAGGCTTGAAGGAGCTGGAATTAGAATAGAATGGAAT
>NW_009723396.1:2253-2560 GCF_000703405.1 Apaloderma vittatum | reverse complement strand
ATTTGTGCATTCAGTTTGTTCAATGTGTCTAATTCTGTTAGCGGCACAGGGCAGTCTGGTACATAGACTGATTGATGGAGTAACACCCTCTTCCAGTTCCAAACTTCAAAGACTAAAAAAAACCCTAGCTGGCTTTCTCTTTGCCCTGTGGCGCCAATAATTGCACTCTCTGCTTCCTTTATCTTTACATTTGTTTAATACTGAATAACTAGCTCCTGTGTCTACTAGAAAATTTATTTTCTTGTTCCTCAACCTTATTATAACCAGAGGCTCTGTTGGGGAGGGGTCCAATTCATCCCCTCTGTGT
>NW_009723396.1:0-1931 GCF_000703405.1 Apaloderma vittatum | reverse complement strand
ATTTTATTTATCAAGTTGGTATTTTCCCCCTCTAACTTCTGTAATATCTTTTTCATCTTTGGATTAGACTGTCTCACAAAAAGGCGGATTAGCCAGGCAGCATTTGCTTCATTTTCCAGATTCAAATCAGTACATGTTCTGTCTGTTTCCATCGGTCTCTCAGGGAAGCAAGAGGGTTCCTCCTTCTTTTTCTGAATGACTTGATGCAGTTTGGACCAATTCTGTACTTTTGGAATTGCATTCCGAACACCATGCAAAATCAGTCTCTGATAGTCAGTTAATAACAGTCTGTGAACACAATTGTTCAGATTCCAGTTAGGATTGTTAGCCGGAAAATGATCCTCTAATGCCCTCCCTGCGTGTCACACACACGCTCTCTCCGCCTGCTCTCTAGCTTTAGCCAGAACGGCTCTTGCCGCCTCTCAAGACATTAGAAGACTTAAGATCACCCGCAAATCTCTCCAGTTGGGATCACGATGTTAAATTAAGGTTTCCATGACTTTCGCTTCCCATTCCAGATCTTCCCTATATACCCCCACCATCTCTTTCCAGGCTTTCAAATCTGACGCTGAGAAGGGCACCATTACCCAAACAGGTCACCTGTCCAGTCCTCCCTGGATTTACAGTAACTTCTGAGTGTAAAGAAAAGATCCGCAGATGGCGCTTTTTCCCATTTTCCTTCCTGACAGCAAAACAACATTAACTGCAAGATTATTATAATTCAAAGTTCGATTTTTTGGAATTTTTCCTTTTTTGCCTAGGTTATTAAAATGGCCACCACTGATTACGATATTCTGCTAATTCCTTTTGCATTTTGCTCCAGTGTTTCGACATACACCCAAAGCAGAACAATTTCCTTTATGGGTTATCACAGTATCATCCATTACGAGATGATTATTATTACGAGATCTAAGAGCTCGAGAAGGGGTCGCATAGCAAAGTAGAAAATCACAAGGTAAAGAGGAAAATGCAAATAGAAAATCACTGATCACAAAGCAGCATCAATTTAGCAATTATCACACGCAAAGTGAATCAGACCAAAACCAAACCAAAATGCGAACTCTAGGCCTCCCCATGATAACATGCGGATTACAACTGTGTGCTGAAAACCAAGAGCTCTGCATTTGTGACCAACCGAAAAACCAAACCCAATAGCCAATAACAACAGCATTAAAATGCCAGGTAGCTGTCGCAGAGACTTACCCGACCAGGGAACCGGAGGACCTCCTTGAAAATATTCCGGTGCATGCTGAAGTGCTCATGATTTCTCTGCTCTGCTGAGCCTCTGGAGAACTGGTCCCATCCAGGGTGCCAAATTCTGTCGCTGAAAGCAGCAACTGCAAAGAAAGAACTCTCTAAACCAAATGCTGGTTTAGAAAGCTGACATGAGTTTAGTAGCAAAGTTGGCCAAGTTTGGATGCTAGATGAAACTAGCATACTGCATCAAAAACCTGCAACATATTTATTTTGTAACTTATTAGTATAAATACACCTAACTTGCCCCTAATTCTACAATGACTGGTTAGTGATAATGGTTACGTTCACCATTGGATCAGTATATTAAAATTAGCTTCGCCTCTCGTGTAAATTTGCATGCATGCTCCTCGAGGGTGTGGGGGGATGAGTTTTTGGCGATCTGAATTGAGGGCCCCCACCTCCCACTGCCACATTTAATTTTGGCTCATTTTCAGCCTTTCATAAACATTTTTTGATATCTTGGTACCATCTCATCTCCGTAACGGTGGGTTTAACTACAAAAACCCCACTTAGGTCCAGTTCCACACACTCCCAAGGACGAACAGCTTGTTAAAACTTTCTGAACAATGGTCTACTTGCTCTCTCCAGGTGCACATGATCTTATTATCTTTTCTACTAACCGGCTAGAAAATCTCTTCATTGTGTCTTCCCACCCTTGAAGCAGTATTCTTGGA
>NW_009723395.1:0-23792 GCF_000703405.1 Apaloderma vittatum | reverse complement strand
CAGCCTATGTCATTCTATGATTCTATGATTCGTGTGTTAATTTATGCAGCAAAATTGAATTTTGGTTTTTTGATACTGAAGAGGATAAAGCTAGAAATTCAATACAAGGTTTCTGTGTTTTATTTTGTTATGCAAAACAGTCGCTTTATTTAGTTCCTTCATTTTCTTAGAGTAAGCTGAATTATTATCTGCATGATCACTGAATGCTTAATTCAACTCCACCCAGAACCTTTAAACATCTCAAACCAAAGTGGAGAGTTCAGCAGACCTCTGACAGAAAAATGTTTCAAATTACAGGAGGTTAAAATATGAATGATATTTCATATCTGTGTACATTCAATAATCTAGCAAAGGTCACTCATGAACTATTTGTTAATATCTGTACTGTAAAATGATATTTCCTTGATTTCAGTAAACAGAAATTGATAGAAACACAAAAACCACACAACATGACCTCTTATTTTTATGGTCCTGAAGTTAAGCAAATATTAAGATAAAATGTAGTCCATTTATAAGAAAAAAAACGCACCAAACAAACCAAACAAAACTTAGACTTTGAAAATCTGAAAAGTTTAGCGATTGGCACTTGGTACACTTTCTGTGCTAGCTGCGGGAATCAGATGGTACCAACACAATTTCAGATGGTGCACTTAACACTGCTCAATTATTTTGAATATTCTGATTTCATGTCTTTGTTCTTTGCATGCACTTTGAATGTTCAATTATTTTCTTCTAGTTGCAATTATTTTCTTCAAGTTGCAATTGTTTCATAAAAGCCTAAGCACAAAGCCAATATATCTTTGTAAATGTGCACGTAAATGTTGAGATTTTGCATGCAGAAAGTAGAAAGGCAGACTGTATTGAGAGTGCCACTGTGTTTTTTAACAGCAATTTTTTTTAATACTTAAAATCAATTGTGTTTGTGTCCAATCATTAGAGGCTAGCTCACTAAGGGGAAAAACCCAACATGAATATGTTAAACTTTGTGAATTTTAATCAGAAAAACATTTAAAGCATTTAAGACCTTAAAAATGAGTATAAGTCAAAAAAATTAAAAGAACAATTACTTTTAGCTATATCAAGTGCTTTTATTTAGCAAAAACTTTATGGAAGATTTCCCTCCCCCCAAGAAGTTGTTTTCTGCCTTGTTTTATTTTGGTGTTGTACAATGGTTATTAATAAAATGGTCATAATGAGAGAAAAGAGAGAATGCTAATTTTACAAGGTCTCAAGCTGTTGAAGTTATTGAATGTCTGATTCTTTTTCTTTAAGACCAAAACAGAATCGCACAGGAAAACAGGAAAAGAGAAGGCTATCAAAGGCATAAAACACAGCTTCTGAGGTGGTTTCACTTGTAACTAGTTACTACAGAAATACAAAACAAGTACATAAACTTATGATCTTTAATCATACCTGGCAAATTCCTACACTTGCTGAGGGTTTTTTAGGATAATGAGGTCAAAGTATCAAAGCAATGGTAATAGCAGGTAGGGTTGTCCAGAGTAGACCAACTGATCTCTTCCTAGATTCTGGTAAGAGATTATCTTCAAGGCAAAGTGAAAAACCAAGCCAGAAAAAAATCACTGTAGTGTTGATTTCAAGAATATAAACTACTAGTTCATCAGATTCAAACAAATCCAAGCTAAAACAAAACAAATCCTGAGGCAAAAAGTCCTTGCAACAGATCACTTTCTCCTGAACATACCATTCATCAATAATTATTTAATGCTTACGCAGTGGTTAAATGAAAAATACCCTCCTCAACACTGTCTCCTGAGTAGGGCAGGGACTCATGATGCAGATTTCGAAATTCGTGTTCTCTATGGCCATGGATGGTCCCAACATCCTACCTTCATCAGTTTGATCTAAGCTCTCTGTGTAAATATTACAAGTAGAGTAGACCTAGTCTGAATACTATTTTGCAGATTATGTAGAATATGGGCGCATTCTTTGAGTTTAGATTTTGGGGCCACAGATCACCACAAAGGCTGGAATAGCAGCAAGGTTTGAATAACTTCCTTGGCAGTCCTACCTTAGAAGTATGATGTAAGGAGCATCAGAATAGATTATTTCTCAAAGAAGAAAGCTTTCAATTTTTTTGTCCTCATGAAAAAATACAAGCTTAGAAAGACAGAATATATTGGGGAATTATGCCAAAACATTTGCTGGGATAGAGTTATTGCCTCCAAAATCAAACTTCTGGTCAACAGTGAGAAAACTAGTCACTTCACACCAACTTGCTTGCGACAGTTGAAAATACGGAAAATGCAGAGCCAGGTTAATTATTTGATCAAAGATCTCTGCATCTCACATGCTCACCAACAGAGTATTATAGGGCTGAAAGCTTCAACAAATCAAAGTCATGAGATTATTGCCCAAATCTCTCTTTCAAAATATTCAGCATCCATTTTACCATAGTATGCAAGTAACGGGTTACAGGAGAGTATGCCTCTCTCTGTCTCTGAAAAAAATCGATTTTACTTGACTGTGTTGCAGAGTCCAAAGAACTTTGATGATTTTTTCTTGCTGAGTTAATATGTGGTGCTCCTATGGTGTTCCTGTCAGTGGAATAATATTAAGACCATTGTCCACTCAAAAAAGTTCCTTTAAGAAAGGATACATAGTATGGAAAGGCACATATTTTTTTGTAGGCGGTGAGGAAGAGGAAGGAGGGAATAAGTTGAGTCAAATATTTGCATGTTGTCATAGAATATACATTCAGACAAAGTCACTTCATGTCAGTAAAGTTATGTTGAAAAATTTTAGGCCGTATATATTTTTGAATATGCTTTACAATCACTGTTAAATTCAGGTGGAAATTTAAGGACATTTGTAAGGGAAACAAAAAGCACCTTTCTAGCTGATGGGCATTTCACCTGTTTTTCAAGAAAGGTATATGTGAGCTCCAGAGAGATTTATACACAAAAACAGTATCCATGATTTTGTTATTTTCTAGAAGTTATAGCACTAACAGAATTCTGTGAATTTCCTTTACAAATACATGTGTAGCAATACTATTAAATTGCCACATAGCTTTTGGTGGACATTCAAAAACTGATGCCGATTAAATTCTGTATAAAATAATGGATAAGTTTAAAGATGAAATTCAGAGCAAGTATGTGCTAACTAGCATGAAGTACAAATTCTTCAGAAATTGCCTTGTCAATTTAAGGATTAAACTGCTTTAAAAGAAGCGCATACTCATTCCTGTTTCTCTGTACTTTCCTTGTTTTTTTCCTAGACTGTAGTACCGTGCAACTTCATTTTCACACAAGGTGAAATTTAAACAATAAGTTGTGCCATGACTTAAAATTACATCAGCGTTATATGAATGTTACATTACATTGTGGTAATAAAAAGAAAATAATACACTTATAATTCAGTTATGCTTACATATAAGGATAAATGTATTGTCTAAAGATACAACTGGTTTATGGAAAACCAAGCAAGTTACCTGAGTCATTCCAGTAACTTGAAACTAATTAGTCAAGTCATACAGACCTCAGATTTCTTTTCCAGTTTTCAAACTTTTGTAAATTGAAAGTTCAGCTGATGGTCATTAAGAACAGAGACAAAAATATTGTACATTATAATTTCAATCATTTTACTAAATTAGTGTAACAATTTTAAGAATTTAATTGCGAAGGCACTACGATTTAAAAAGTATTTATGATTAAATGTTTATTTCTATTACAATTAATAACTTAGAGTTGCCAAATCTGCAATAACATTTTGTTCAGTATAATATAAAAAAAAGGAATCAGCCTGAAATACTTATTCCCACAGGAATGTTTATTTCTCTAGTTATAAAAAGTAATTTACTTCTACGTGTCTCACTTCATAAATTACTTGAAGTCACTTAAGAAAACATGGTGTATAACAAACAATTTGGTTTTATTACTCTGTATGAAAATTAGCCTTATTTTTGGTAATTACATATACAAGGAATACTATAAGAGAATTTTCATTCATCTGAAAAGTTTCTGCTCTTTCAGCAGCTAAAACCTTGTAACAATTGACAGTGACTTGGTCGCTGTGTTGACGACCGCAGTTCGCAGTTAAACTTTCTGCCATTTTCTAATGGAGAGAAATGCAATAGCTGAACCAGAGTCTGAGTGGTTTTAAATGATCTTTATGGTTTTGTAGAATTAATTTTGTAGCTTGTATTTCAGAAATGCTTAAGGATTATCTACTACTATAGCCCTAGATTAATTCACATGTAGCGATGCTAACCGGTTTTATCAATCTCTAATATTATCCAAGGAAAAAAAGTATTTTTTTTATATTTATAATAAGGGTAATTTGTGACTTAGCAGAAGTTATATCAACTAACACAAAAAGCATAACAATTGGAATATCTGACTAAATTTTTTCTTTCTGTTGAAAGCTAAATGCTTTCTCATTCATAAAGATATATATTCATTTTCCTGTAAGATTGATTTTCCATGATGTAGGAGATAGGGTTGTTTGTAATTTTCCTTTAGTTTGCTTTTACACATTTATCAGAAGAAGTAAAAGAATAAATATAATCATTGCTACAGTAAACTATTTCTGCAAAGAGGACCAGACTTATAAAACTGAAACTGTCTTACTGTGGTTTAGCAGCAAAAAAAAATATTTTTTTTAGGAATTATATTTCACTGAAAATGTCTTCAGTTTAAGCACAGAAATAGAAGTCGCATTGCTTGACTGAGACATCTCATTAGTGCATTAGATTATGTAAAAGAAATAATTTTTATATTTATTTGACTGGATGTCTCTGGTTTAACAGGTAATTTTTAACATACATATATACAATACATATGTGCAGTGTTTTGCTATTGCTCTTTCTGAAGGACTTGTAAATATCATAACCTGCCTTAGTAACCCTTACAGTGTTACATTTCCTGTGTTTACATTCCATGTAGATAAAGGAAGTGGAAATACTTGTGTCTTTGTGACATAGAAATGTAAATAGAAATTGTGTATATAGAAAATATTATAATAATCTAAATATACCTTTTCCTAAAAAGATCCTCTGATTAATGCTTTAAATTAACTTCCTCCATCATACCTCTTACCCTGCTGGATTTGCTAATGCCTACAAAGCTCTCACACTCTGTTCATATACTATATCTGTCCTCCATGAAGTTAATTTTCTTCACAGCAGCCTGCACAGTCCTCTGTCGTAGATCAATGACCAAGTCAGTGTTAGGTTTTAGCAGTTGCTGATCAGTGCTTGCACAGCATCAAGGTCTTTTCCAGCTCTGCCGGCTTCAAATCAGAAGCTGGAAGAGTACATAGCTGTTGACATCTTACATGAACTCACCATAGGGATATCCCATACTAGATGACATTCTGCTCAGCAATAACAGCTGGGGGAAAGGAGGAGGAAAGATTGGGGGATTGGTGGTTAAGGCATGGCCCTGTTACATGTACTATTTTCTTGGAGATGGCTGGGCATCTGCCTGCTGATGATAAGTAGTAAATTAATTCCTTACCGAATTTCTTTTGAATTTCTGAGGGGGCAAGCAAATGACTAGATGGGCACTTAGCTGCCATGCAGTCAACCAACCACACTTCCTTAGTAAATATTCAAAGAAAATGAACAATGTCAAATTTACTAAGAGCAAATGATTCTAATCAGTAAAACTGAAAATGCTTGACATTTATGTTTTAGCTTTCTTTGAGTAATAATAATGCTGCATGTTAACATACAGTTTAAATGCTGTTCAACGTCTATGCTGCTTTCCTAGTACAGGACCCTGGGGGAGGTGACAGAAAGTCATCACTGCTCTTTTCTGCAGGAAGGCCTTTGAAGTAAAAAAACCCCAACAAAATAGTATTGTTTCAATGTCTAACACAGAAATTGTATTATATCTGGATAATGGTATGCTAGTCTGCAACATAAAGAAATAGACATTTATAGTGCCAGCTACTTCATTAGGGGATAACTCCAATTTTTTGTTTGTAATGTTGTTTCATATAGGGGCATATTTTAGCCCAGGGAAAGCCACATACACCTATGGAAGAAGCAATAGACTTTTACTATACAGTTACCTTAACAATGACAAATCTCTTCTTCATGTGAAAATTTACCATAGAGGAACAGTTACTGTATGATACAGTAGTTACTACCTTGGTCCCTGAGACCAAGTCTTTCTAATTTTGAACTAAGTAAAAAGGAAAATTCCAGTCAATAATTTAACTGAGAGTTTTACTTCTTTTGATCATTGTTGCTTAAACTAATGAGTTCCTGGTGACTGGAAGAAGGGAAACTTGACACCCATCTTAAAAAAGGTAGAAAGGAAGACCCCAGGAATTACTGACCGGTCAGTCTCATCTCTGTGCCTGGGAAGACCATGGAACAGATCCTCCTAGATGCTCTGCTAAGGCACATGGAGGACAGGGCAGTGATCCAAGACAGCCAATAGGAGTTCACAAAGGGCAAGTCCTGCCTGACCAACCTAGTGGCTTTCTATACTGGAGTGACTACATCAGTGGACAAGGGATGTCAACTATAAGGACTTCTGCAAGGCCTTTGACACAGTCCCCCACAACATCCTTCTCTCTAAGTTGGAGACATACAGATTTGATGGGTGGACTGTTTGGTGGATAAGGAGTTGGCTGGATGGTCGGACTCAGAGGGTAGTGATCAACGGCTTGATATCCAGACGGAGATGAGTGACAAGTGCAGCAACTGCAGCAACTGCAGAGAAAGAACTCTCTAAACCAAATGATCATTTAGAAAGCTGACATTAGTTTATTAGCAAAGTTGGCCAAGTTTGGATGTTAGATGAAACTAGCATACCACATTCAAAAATTGCAACTTATGTATTTTGTAACTTATTAGTATAAACATGTCTATTATTAGTATAAACTTGCCACTACAATTACTGGTTAATGATAATGGTTACATTCATAATTGGTTCAGTATATCAAAATTATCTTTGCCTCTCGTATATTAGCATATATACTCCTTGCGTGTGTGTTGGGGGGGCAGTTTTTTGCGCTCTGAATTGAGTTGGTTGTCGCCATCTCCCACTGCTACATTTAATTGTGGCTCATTTAAAGCCTTTCATAAACCATTTTTGATGTTTTGGTACCCTCTGATCTCCATAACGAGGATTTTGACTATCAAAGTCCCACCTAGGTCTGGTTCCACACACGCCCAAGGATGTATCTTTTCTACTAACTGACTGGAAAATTTCTTCGTTGCCGCTTCCCATCCTTGAAGTAGTATTCTTTGGAAGACTGACTTAAGAGTATTAAGGAAGCAAAAATTATCCTGCCACCCTTATGGCAACACTGAGGTGTCTGTGCTGGCAACAGTGCTGTTCAATACCTTCATCAATGACATAGGCAGTGAGATCGAATGCACCCTCAGAAAATTTGCAGATGACATCAAGCTGAGTACTGTGGTCAATATGCAAGAGGGACTGGATGTCCTCCAGAGGGACCTGGACAAGTTGGAGAGGTGGGTCCATGTGAAACTCATGGGGTTCAACAAGGCCAGCTGCAAGTTCCTGCACTTGGGTCAGCACAACCCTCATTACAGGCTAGGAGATTATATGCTGGAGAGCAGCCACATGGAAAAGGACTTGGGGGTACTGGCGTGTGGAGAAGCACGCACGAACTCCGAGTTGGTGGAAAATGGAATTCGCTTTATTGCAGGCAGACACACATATTTATACTTCTTAGCAAGAAGTACTATTTGTGGATTACAAACAAGAGACCAGACTCTGCAGCCGGGGTTGTTACCAGCTCATGTACTCCTCCAATCACACTCTTATCACACAGGGAGAACAGACTTTCCCAGATCTCTTTTGATCATACTCTCCCATTCACTTCCATGCACATCTTGTGTACGAGAAGCCTCTTATCTGTCCATTCTCATGGACAAACTCCCAACATGAGCTATATTCAGCTGGTCAGGGTCTCTTTTCATAATTAGCAAGCGAGAGTTAGGTACTTGTTTAGGAAAGAGATCAAGGACGAAAGTCTTAATTCTGCAACGCAGTACTGCCAGCACAGCTAACTGTAAAGTGTATCCACACTGGTGGACAAAAAGCTTGACAGGAGCCAACAATGGGTGCTTGCAGCCCAGAAGGTCAATCACATCCTGATCTGCATCAGAAGTAGTGTGGTCAGCAGATTAAGAGAGGTGAATTTGCTACTCTGCTCTGGTGAGACCTCACCTGGAGTACTGTGTCCACTTCTGGAGTTCTTAACACAAGAAGGATGTGGACCTGTTGGAGTGGGTCCAGAGAAGGGCCTGAAAATGATAGGAGGACTGGAGCACCTTTGCTGTAAGGACAGGCTGAGAGAGTTGGGGTTGTTCACCCTGGGAAAGGCTCTGGGGAGACCTTATAGTGACCTTCCAGTAGCTGAAAGCGCCCTATAGGAAAGCTGGGGAGGATCTGCTTACAAGGGCACGTAGCAACAGGACATGGGGCAAAACTAGAGGAGGATAGATTTAGATTAGATATTAGGAAGAAGTTCTTTACTATGAGGGTGGTGAAACAGTGGAAGAGGTGGCCCAGAGAAGTGGTGGAGGCTTCATCCCTGGAGGCACTCGAGATCTGGCTTGATGGGATTCTGAGCAATCTGATCTAGCTAAAGTTGTCCCTGCTTACTGCAGGGTGGTTGTACTAGACAACCTTTAAGGGTCCTTTCCAGCCCAACATATTCAATGATTCCATGAGTTTTTAAATAAAAAGTGACCGATACTCAAGTTACTTGGTCTGACCAAGAACTAAGCTAGCTGTCTGTGATTTTCAGCAACCTATATTTCAAATAAGCATTCAAATGTGTGAGAAGTTGTTCAAACTTTGGCTTTTTCAAACCTGCTGTTGCTGTGATGCACATTTCCTGCTCTTGCTGACACTGAATAACACATGTGGCAGAATAGAGGATTGCCTGCTGTGCTGCAAATGAAAAATAACCATTTGAATAAAGGTCTATGTATCTGTGATGAGGCAAACATCATTTCCCACTTTTTTTAGAGCATACACTATTTACCAGTGATTCAATGTTAATCAAATAATAAACGCTTTTCAAAAAACACAGGTAATATATGAGAAGGAAAAACATAATAAATGCTAGGTACAACGGGATGTAATGGAAAGTAATGAATTGCTGGCTTATAACTGCGTGAAGGACATCAGTCTATATTTACATGTAGACCCAGCAATGCACTTCCAATCTGTTCAGCTGTTTGTTTCAGACCTCTATGTATGCCATTTCCCTGTATAAGGCAAGTGGTGTGTCTCTAGCCCACGGATAGTTTTACTAATTTAATGGTCACTGGTCAAATATAAGAAGGATGATCAACAAAGGGGATTTTTAGAAGGCTTAGTATAATGCCAGAAGATCACCTCCTAGCGGTGAAAGAAACTTTGGTAATGCTTCCTTCTTTCCCACAAGCACATCAACAATCCTAGATGAGACAGAAATTTCATCGGAGGAAACCCACAAACTCCTGGAGCATGAGGTTACACACAAGACTTTGCTGTCTGGGCCCTGGGCACAGGGCCAGAACACTGCCCTGCAGCACTGGAGTGGTGAAGTTTTTTTTGTCTTAGACAGGAATCTGATAAGCTGTGTGCTATGTTCTGATATCAAAGCATACGCTTAGCAGCACTGAGAGTGAGTGAGGAAGTTTACAGGGGCAGAAATCTGCAAAAAGCCTTCAACCACAGGAGGAGAGGACTTGGCAACTGCTGAGCCGCTGGGTGCAGGCTAGGGAAGCTGCCCCAGCGAGCTGGGAAGGTGGTGGTGCAGGAGGCGTGGAAAGCCTGGGACTAGGAGTGCGCAGGTGTCTCCTTCTGGGCACCGAAAGAGGAGAAAATTCATAAAGGGTCAGCTGCCAGGAAGGGGAAGGAGGAGGTGAAGGCTCTGGAAGGTAAGAAAATTTTCTGCCTAATAAGTAGAGTATGGTGCTGGATGCGCTCTTTTTTTTCCCCTTCTCTCTTTTCTTTTTTTCCTTTCTTCCTTTCTCCCTCTTATGTGGTTTTGTTCCCAGTATTCAGTATGAGCAGTGGATCTGTGATTTGGTTTTTCTTTTTTTTTTTGAGGAACTTAATATCGATTAAGTTTTCTCAAAATAAATGCAAAGTGTTAGTAAGCAAAAGACATTCATCTGTGAAAAGTTGCTACACTGTTTCTGATGTACAGATACGTTCTTTTGGAGCTGGGTATGCAACACTTGCAAAACTTCTCCTTTTAGTCACTGTAGTTTTGTACATTTATTGCTTTAGAAGTGTGGCATCTTCTCTTATTTTGTTCCTAATTTACCTTTATGGAAGAGTAAGAAAGTCATGAGACAAGCATTATCTTAGATATATTTAGGCCAAATTTAAAGTGAAAAATCCCAAACATGTCCAGTCATAATGTCTGTGTCTATTTCTGTTAGTCAGTATTGACATGGAGAAACTCAATAACTGAAGTTATTAAGCAGCTATTCTTTATTATGGCGCCGGGCATGTATGGGATAGTTCTTCGAAATATATGTGCACCAGGGACGGGGAAACGTAGACATATATCGGTTGCATATATGCATATTCATGGATTCATTAGCATAAGTCCCTGCCCAGTTCTCATGCACATTTCATATCTCTAGTGGTCCTCAGGTGCGCTCTGGTGGTCTTCCCGAGGAAGGCTCCAAGTCTTCCTCGGCCACAAACTTTTGACCTCTTCTTCAGCTTGGTGCCTCGGATCCAGCACCAACCAATGCCTGTGCAGCTCTACAACCAGAGCTCCTTGCCTACCCCTGCACTCTCCTGCACCTTGCACATCCTCCCTTCTGGACAAACAGAACAGTTCTGAAATTCACACCTCAAGCTACAGAACACAAACAACCATCCCAAACTACCCAACACAAACAATAATCCCAAACTACCAGACACAACCAACCATCCAAATTACAGAACACAGACAATTCTAAAATTTATATCCCAACCTACGAACTTCCACGTATCAGTACTCATTGACAAGTGTTGGGCACACCAGATTTCAGTAAAATTCTAAGGAAATGCAAATCCTTACAGTTCTTTCAGTCCCCCTACAAGGGGTTAGTGTGGTCAGAGTGAAGGAAGACAGGGGTTTGGGCAGAAAAGAATAGAGGATCATACAAGAACCAGCCAAAATTTGATTGTACACACAGGCAGAGTAAACTCTTGTATGAAGTACTTCAGCTTGGTTGGTGCTGAATGGAAACCATAGCATAGCAAACTGCTTTGCTTACTGTCCTACAGGCAGGAGCAGAGCTGAGGATTGTGTGCTCACAGCTGTCTCTGAGGGCAGGGGACTGCAGCTACAGATGCTCAACCTTCCCCTACACAGGTGTGGTGCTTCCTTTTTTTTTGTCGTTATTGTAGTTTGTGTTTTGGTTGTTTTATCTTTTTTCCCCACCCTCCCGTCTTTGAACTGCTGCTGCCAATCCAAACTTGTTTTGCCTTTGTCTCTGAGAAAGCTTGAAGAGATCCAATTGCTACTTTCAGTGACAGGGAGGGCTAGCAGAGTCATAGAATCATAAAATAGTTATGGAAAAGGGTATGCCTCGAGGAATTGCTTAACAGAACTGTTAGACCTCTTTCTATTGTGGAAAACTCTTGTTCTGTCTTCAAAGCAAGTTGCACTTCTCTTGAAAGCTTCTTGGGAGGAAGAACAATAGCGTAACAAAAGTTTATTTTTGCCCCTGAGGTTTTTTGAAGAGCTCTTGGTGCAAAATTATTTTACACTATTAAAACATTAGGGAAAAAAAATACTGATTAAAGTAAACTTTGCATAGTTTTATCTCTCCACAACTATAATCTTGAACTCCATATTTTTAATCCTACTTTGTGGTTTAAAAATGACTCTCACATTTTATCTGCTGATTTTTAAAGTTTTATTTATTTATTTTCTTTAAAACTGAATATGTGCATTTTTTCTCTTGTAATTAGAGTGGTATAGCACATACTTATGCCCATATATTGGCCATCTTTTGAAGTTCTTTCAGCTCTTATCTCCTATAACCTTATCCTAGAACCTTAACATTAGAAGGTTATATCTTAACAGTTCAAGGCAGCAGAGTCTCTCAGACTGTTAATCTGTAATTCTATATGCTACTGAATACCTCCTCAGAAAATTCTTCATAGGATCAGCCTTTAGTGAATACTTTTCTAGCTTCATGAATGGAGTTCTGCTTCAGGTGACATTTCTCTATTTTGTTCATAATCTTTGTATTCAAACTCGATGACTGTGTTTGAATTGCTACTGTAATGATTTTCCTTGTGGTGAAGTACCATAATTCTAAGATCTTTTTCTTCTATTAGGTTTTTTTTTCTTCATAACTGTGATGTGACAATTCTTACTCCTTTCTGCTCTACTAAATTTAATTATACAAACAAGTAGTTCTCCATTTCTGTTAAGCAGAATGAGCTTTGGACTTTACTGTTGTACCTTCAGGTTTTTATTTTCAAATTTGTTATTCTGCAGTCAGGAAAAAAGATGCTATTTAAGTAAGCTTTCTCAGCTATAATTTCTTGCCATGTAATTTCTCTTCCTCTTGTGTCCCTATTCTGCCTCCACTATTGCATGTAGACAAAAAACTTAATGTATGGGACAATTAATTGATATATTTTGTCCTTTCTGTGCTTAAGCTTAATCTTCTAGACAAATTGAGAGGGGAAAAAAAGTTGAATGTGAAGAGATGAGAAAGGACTTTTAAGTGGAAACACAAGAGAGACTTCTGAGTTTAATTTTACTTTGAAAATTATATTAGATTGGATTATTTCTAAAGATGAGCCTTTAAAATTGGAGATTTGAAGTTGACTTTTGGAGCTCTGGGTATATATGTCATTCTACTTTTGTGAGCTTCATGTTGTAGTTTGTGGTATGAAACACTTTAAATTGAAGATGCTCTGTAATCATTAAGAGTAAGTCTGCTGCAGAAAAAGAAAAAATTAATAAACATGGAGCATGAATTTATTTTTTTGTCATTTTAAGAATTTGTAAGAAAAATATAGTAATACTAAGCCTTATATCTGTATATAATTTGCGGAAGACATGCGTTAAAACTACTTTATATGCAAATCTATGAACACGACCACAAATTAGATACTTCTACACACCACCACTCTACCTCAGGTGACCATATTCCAGAGATTCTCTCATAATAAAGCATGAAAGTGAAATTCATAGTAGTGTGTCCAAAAGCTTGGCTAAACTATTTAAAGTGTGGAATGTAGATAGTTAGTAGTCAGTTGTTAAAACTGTATTGTCTGTTAAAATATAACCTCATCCAACAAAAAAAACCACAACAAAACAAAGCAAAGATGCTCCAGTTTAAAATCAAAGCATCTGCTGTGGTAAGTCACTCAAATACCATATTGTCTTAGGTTAGGGCTGGGCTGGCCACTGAAATGCAGTGGTCTCTCCCCCACAAAACGGGAAAGAAAAGGAAATTAGGCAGAGAGACTTACAGGTTAGAGAAAGAAAAACTAGTATAGCTTTAATGAAACAATAATAGAAATAATAGTGAAATTATAGAAATAAAGAACTATATGCAACTATACATAAGTCCGATATTGAATCTGACTCCCCTCACTCTGTCCCCCCACTCCACCCTGCTCCATCCCCTCCATCCCCTGATAACAATCTCCACAGATGCTGCAGAGCAGGCAGCACCAGGCTCAGCGGTGGCGGTTAACTGGACGCAGGACCTGGATTCGGGAACTCGGGATCTGGATCAAAAGCAGGGAATTGGATGGAGCCCTTCTTGGATGTCGGCCATTGAGGAAAGAGGGCTATACTCTCATGATCACTCAGTTTATACTGAATATGATCTATATGGAATGGAATACTATCATTGGTCACATATCCTGTCTATTACTCCCCAGAGGTCCAACATTTTACTTCCTTGTGACCTCACTTACTACCCGGCACCCCCAGCGTGGCACACAAGAGCCAGCAGTGGCCTTGGTCACTATAGGAATAAGTATAAGCAAGAGCCTTTCTGCATACCAGTCCCAGGCAGTAACTGTAAACATCAGGTGTTATCACTTCTAGTAGCACTCACTGTCTGCATAAACATGCTGCTAACTTCAGAAAGGGCAGCCTCTTAGAAGATACTGAACTGGAAAGTAAAAATCACTGAACAGAATTGGTTTTGTTTAGCTCAAACCAGGACACATATTTAACGAATAAATTTCTAAGGAGAGTTCAAAGTTGTGTATCTCTTTAATTTTGTTGTGTACTGTTAGTTATGTTACATTGACAAATTATGAATAATTTTTATTTACTCTCAGATAATGTGTTCTTTACTTTAAATTTTGCTCCCAGACCAAAATATTCCTAATCAAAGTACAAAAACCGAAATTACTAAAGAAATTCATGTACTAAGAGTAGATTTCGTGTCGTGTTTCGTCAGTGTAATTATAGGCTGCTCTTGATAGTGATACCAAAATTTGTTGAAGAGCTGCAGTTAAAATACTACATTATTCCAAGATGAAAATTGTTGCTACTTAAGGGAAAAGTCTTTTTTTGAAACATAAAATGAAAGGAAGGATTTGCTAAATATAGCAATTCTTGCAAGTTCGGCAGGAACAATGAAAGTTGGTTTTGTGTGAGTGCTGGTTTATATGTTGAGTTTTTGTTCCTCCTACCATGGTACAGACAGGAAGACAGCTGCAACCTGATGAAAAGCATATTAGGTGAGAGTTCTGAACACCCTGCAAAACCTCTACCAGTCAGAACTAGCATTCAGGTCTGTCTAACCAAATACAGTGGATCAAACCAGTAATTAAGCTGTGCTTTACTTGCCTTTATCAACTAAATCTTGCTATGATTGCAGAAGTTCTTCGTATATTATATCTCTATTTTCAAAGACTTATTTGGCAATGACCTAGGATTCGAAGACTATACATTTCTGTAAATAAAAATGTTACTGACATTTTATCGTCATATTTGGACAAACACTGTGGTTTTTTTCAGCTCTGACAACGAAATGTTAGTATGCTTCATCCATACCTACTAAGAGCCCATACTAATGCTATTCAAAACATCTGATATCTCCTTTGTTTCACTGGCTTATTCCTCTGTGAACTGGAAGTCTGATTGTTCCAATATTTCATTAATAATTCCCCAGAGGAAACATAAGTATCATGGAAGAAAACTTATCTCAGTAGTACTTAAACTAGTTCTTCTCAGTTGTTTCTTTATTACGTAGTTTCAGTATTTATTGCTTTATTACTTAGATGAAAGAAAAAAATCCAAGACAACTGCATGTGCCATGCCTCTTTTGCTAATTTGATTTAATCCTCCACAATAAAGTTAGTATTTTTACGTAACTGATGAAGATCAAATACATGTCATTACATATAACCTTATTTTCTGTTGGTAGTCTTAAAATTTCTAGATTTCTGTGTCACTATAGCTTTGGTTTTTTAATCAGTCACATCTAAATAGGTGTGTTTTTGTTATCTCACAGTAGTTATTTAATATTTGTTTGTTTGTTTATGTTTTCAGAATTAGGCACCAAAGTTGTGTTTCTGAACTCTTTGTCATCTCATTTGAAGTTGCACAGATTATTATTATTTTATTTATTTTTTGCTATGAGTGATCTGGTAATCACTAGTTGATAGATATTTTAAGAATAAACATCTGCGTGGGCCGAAAAAGACAGGACACAGATACAACCAGAAACCATGGTTGAAATGCAAGGAGTAGATTTATTCTTGTTATTTGAAAATCTGAAGAATCCTTGCAGCAGCACCCAGAGAGAGGCATACAAGCAATGATCACACAAGCAGCATAGCCAACGGTAGCACAGGCATAAGGAGCTGTCTCCTTGCTAGAAAGCCTATGATATTTATCCTGCTGCTTTGTTTTACTTGCTGCTCTGCCTGAGTTCCCAGGGCTCACATAACAGCTTTGCAGGGCAAGAATGTGAGAGATGCCCCTGCACCTACCCCAGGCCTCTTATCTAAGTGTGGATGTGCCGCTTGACAAGCATGCAAGGCCAAGCAGTAATCTAGTGTGACATATGTATTTTCGGATACCTCAGGTGCAAGTCACTTGAGCGTACCTACAGTCCTTGCCAACCTTCAGTTACATCCTTACAACATATAAACTGTTTTTTCTTAAATATGTATGTTAAAACACTTGAAATACCACATAGCTTATTCTTTTCATCAAATATGTTAGAAGATCTGCAAGATTCTAAATTAAAAGTGGCACAGAACGGTGCTTGTTAAACCTGCTGAAGGCATTCAAAATTGCTGAACTTAAGTTAAAGGCTATGTCTGAAGAAAGAATTCTGTCTCTGCCGAGGTCAATGAGAATTTTACTATCAGTTTCAATAGGAGTTGTGTGTGCAATGATATATACAGACATATGCATTGTTTTAGAGTAGTTAATGGTGAAAAACTGAGAAGTTTATAAAACATCTTGTAACAAAGTGTCATGGTTCAAGCCCACTGCTCAGGCAGACAACAAAGAACCATGCAGTCTCTAGTTCACTCCTCTTCCCCACCTCCATCTCCACAGGGAAACGGAGGGAGAAAACTCAACCAAAAACGCTCAAAGATTAAGATTAAGCACAGGGAAGGTAATGATTTAACACTTAAGATGACTGGTAAAAAAACCAGAGTAGACTTGAGGAGAAAATATAAATTTAATTTAGCACCATGATTTACAGAGTTGGATAGTGAGAGGAATACGTAGATAACTACAACCCGACCTTAAATACACTCCCCTCCCCCCATCTTCCTGGCTACCTCCTCCCTCACATCAGCAAAAGGGAGGCAAGGAGTGGGGGGCTTGATCCATCTGGCCATTACTCCTCCTTCTTGAGAAAGAGGACTCCTCACAGTCTCTCCTTCATGCCTTGTGGTGGCCACTTCACAGGAGGCAATCCTGTTCCCCCTCGTGAGTCCATTAGGGCCACAGATCACTTTGGGCACATCCCCCACTGATGCTCAGTCTCTCTCCCCTCTCATGTGGAGTTTTTCACATACCACCACATCCTGGATGTTCTCGCTGCTGTTGATCACCCCAGCGGGCAGACAATCATTTTCCTGCCACCTCAGCCACCATGGAACTCCTTCCTGCCATTTCAGCCACTATGGGACTCCAGGGAAAGATACTGCTCTGGTGGCCTTCTCCCTTTCTTTCTGCTCCAGAACCCTTTTCCTCCTATTTATTCTCAGGACCACATTCCTTTGTTCTCTTCTCTCCTCCCCCTCCTTCAGCTCCCCAACACAAAAGACAGGACAGATCAAGATGAGACAAAAGTGAAAGAAAACAATGGGGTTGCCTCTCAAATACCTTGATGGCAGAGGTGCTGATTGGCCTGGTCCTAGCCAGCGGCAGGTCCAACTCCTTCCTTGGGAGGGTTTTTCAACAGTCATCCCCCACAGCTCTCCCCTTGCTTCCTAGAAACTCCACCAAACTCAAACCCATGACACAAAGTAATACCATTTTTCATTAGGGCAAAAAGCTTGTTTTTTTATTGATCTACATGATTAGTATATGGTGTCATATATCTGTATTATAAATATCAATATGTATTATGCAAATCTTTCTCCCTCATCTGAAAGTAGTTGTTTTGCATTCAGGCATCAGATTCAATTACAGTACTAAAATGAAGTCCAAAGTGAGGTCTTAAATGGGTTTCTATTTTCACAACAATATACAGCACAGTGCATTGTTGAGTCGCCACACATCTCTCAGTAATTCAGAGTAGTAGTCAGATTGAGATTTTTATCTTCCAATTTGGGAATCAGAAATAATAATGATTATGGACTTTGGCCTCAAACTGCAACACTTCTATCACTTCAAGTAAGTCCTATAATTCTATAATGTGTGTACTTGAACTGCGCTATAAAGTGCTATTGAACATTGCAAGACTTTGTCTGAGGTTAGTAGTAGAAGAAGGAAATTGGATTTACTTTAATTTATGTCAGTTAATAATTGTTGCTTGTGGTAATATATTGGCACAAGGCGTAATGTTTTCAAAAACTTACAAGAAATTTTTAATGTTGAACTGATTTTTCTCCTTTCAAGTCAGTTTGTTGCATGAGCAGTTAAATCCACTATCAGCCTGTTCTGTACAGTTTCATTCACGTGCATAAAAATCACTGTAGTGTAGTTATATCAGATATACAAAATCTCAACTTCGTACTGCAATTGTTATAATATAGCAAAAGCATTTGTTGTATTAGAGCTAAATTTCGTGATTGCAAGCTTTCTGTAGTATATTTGTAGAAACTTTTTGCTGCATCAGAAAGCAAAGAAAACACTGTTATGTTGGGTCTAATAGACTTGTAGACTTATGAAGAAAAAGTGTTAAGAATTTACTTCAGCCACTGAAGTGAAAAACATAAATTCTCAGTGGTTAGAAGCTATGAGTGTCAGAATGTGGTATTGACACATTAACTCTTCACTACAGAAAATAAATCAACTACCATATTACGCATTGCCATATGTTTGTTCATACTATTTTTAATGGGAGAGCCTAGAATCACTCAGCTAGGCTGTGAGGGTAAGGGAAGTATCGCAAGAAATTAGATTACTAGGTGAATATAAAACTTGGGGATCAAGTTGTTGTTCTAGAGATTAGAAGTGTACAGCAAGAGAATAAAATGAAGCAACTGTGAAGGGCAATGTCTATTCACACATTTGGAAACATTTTAGTATTCTTATATCGCATTTAGAACAAAATTATGGTATTACAGTGCCTATATAATTGAAGGGCAATTGCAGTTGACAGTCTTTTTTTTTTTTCCCCTTCTTCATAGCCTTTTGCTCACCATGAAGTGACTACATAGTTGGTTCTATGGCAGCCAAGATGGAAACTGAGGATATACTAAGGAAATAGTACTGTGCACTTAACTTCTCTTTTCACCTAGACATGTGCTACTGATCACAGTATTTATTTTAATGGTGGCAGCAACACAAATCAAATAGAAAGTGGGTAAATGGCTCTGCTAACCTAATGTGGATAATCCATTTCCATGGTATAGGAGCAGAAGGAAGTTGGAGTTGTGGCTAGCAGAAACTCCTTTCCTTCTATTACAGTCCTCTTAAAGCTCTATTACTGATCTAAATCCCGTTTGTCTCGTTGAAATACCACTAGAGGTTCATTTGACTCCTCCTAGTCAACATTTATGTGATATATCAGTCCTGTTCTTCCACTGTGCTCTGTTCCCTGAAATGTAATTTTCTTGCCAACACTTTTTTTTTCTTCTCCATGTTCATTAAAGAGCATTGACCCAGCTCTAGTTATTCTTGCATATCCGTCTCTATGTATGAATGTCTATTTTATCTGCCTGTCAGAGTTCAAGAAGCATCTGAATGACAATCTTAGTTTTATGGTTTAGTTTTACATAGTCCTGTGTTGGACCCAATGATCCTTATGGGTCCAACTTGAGGTATGATTCTATGATCTAAATTCTAGAGCATGTATTGTGCTATTGCATACAGTAGTATAGTAATGTTAAGATGACAAAGTTCAACACGCGTTTAAGAAGACATGATTTACTACAATTTCTTTTAATGAAGAGTAAATCTTGTCTTGTTGCTAGATTTGCTCTAATTACAGTTAAACTAACACATAACAATGACTAGAAGTATACCTAGTCATAATGAGATTAAATCTGTTTCATTTTAGGCAGACTTGTGTTAAGCATTTGTCAAAGATGTAACAAAGGACATAGCTTCACTGTGTTTACATAATACAGTCCTTTTTGTACCTTGCATGCAGTTAAACAAATATAATTAATATCTCAAAGCTTTTTTTTCTCTTTCTTTTCAGAGTATACAGGTCAAAATGGCAATTTTGAATCATGTGAAAACAAATATTGTGGTCTGGGCAGACACTGTGTTTTGAATGGGAAGACTGGCCAAACTGAGTGTCTATGCATGGAGCACTGCAAGCCACATTACAAGCCTGTATGCGGTTCTGATGGACAATTCTATGAAAACCATTGTGAAATGCACAGGGCTGCCTGTCTGAAAAAGCAAAAGGTCACCACTGTACACAGCAAAGATTGCTTCTTCAGAGGTAAGCATGGCTGAACAATAACTGGACTATTGCTGTCAGGTATGTGTTTTCAAGTTCAGTTAAAGCTCCATTGAGGCTGCACTGACTGTACTATGGATAAATAAATCAGAAATTAATACAGTAAGTATCTCTAGAGATACCTTATGGATTTTTTTTCTTTTTATTTGTACTTGGTGCTCTGAGCAATCACCCCTTTTTAACCTGGTATGCCAGTTGTCTCTTGCAAATTAATCCACAACAGCTTGTCTTACAATTGTGGCTGTTGCCCTCATTTATCTGAATGTATTTACAGTCCCAAAGCCTGAAGGATATTAACCTCGATTAGAGGAAAACCAGAATTTAGGACTTCAGGTGAGTTTTGTAAAGCTGCGGGACCTGTGCTCATACTTGATGATGAGGTTGATAGACCTGCAGCTTGTTCATGACTAAATGGATCTTCCATTGGAGAGCGCCTACAGGAGGGTCAAAAAGACGATCAGGGGGCTGGAGCAGCTCTCCTACAAAGACAGGCTGAGGGAGTTGAGTCTCTTCAGCCTGAAGAAAAGAAGGCTTTGAGGAGACATTATAGTGTCCTTCTAGTACCTGAAGCAGCCTACAGGAAAGTTGGAGAGGGACTTTCTACAAGGGTATCTGTTGAGAGGACAGGGGACAATGGTTTCACACTGGAGCAGGGTAGATTTAGACATTTGGAAAAGGTTCTTTACTATGAGGGTTGTGAGACGCTGGAAAAGGTTGCCCAGAGAAGTTCTGGATTTGTCGCATCCCTGGAAGTGTTCAGGACCAGGCTGGGTGGGGCTTTGAGCAACCTGGTCTAGTGGTAGGTGTCCCTGACCATGGCTGGGGAGTTGGACCTAAATGGTCTTTAAGATCCCTTCCAACTCAAACGATTCTATGAATTTGGATGATGAAACGTTTACCTGCATATTTATCTAAGTGTGCAAGTTTAGCTACTTATATTCTTCTGAATGCTAAGATGCCAGCCTGAGTGTGGAGAGTTATAACTTATGCTAAGAATCTTACACTGAAGGCATCAACAATTGCAACTTGCCCTTTTTTTTATATAATTTGAGCAATTTTTCAAATGCTATGAGATTGAAGGAATGGGGAAGTGAACAGTTAGCTGACTGCTTGTTTACTTAGTCTTAGTGGTTGTTGTGTTAATGGCTTTGAATTTGTAATTCCTGAACAGCATGTAGAAGTTAAGAGAAAAGGGAAAACAGAGCAAAGGAAAGGAAATAATGGTGTGAAGGTAAGCAGTAATTATATCAAGGAGAAAAGAGAGATGACTAAGTACCAGAATGGTGGATTCAGTGTTGGAAAGAGGAGAAGGCATGAATGATGAACTAAAGGAAATATTAGTGACAAAAATCAAAGTTCAAAACTTAGATTGCTCATTAGATCTGATATTGACAGTGTGAGCTCTGAGTTTGATAAGCTGATGCCATTCTTATTTGTCACCGCTTTTGTTAGCTTGTTGGCTACGTAGCTCTTTGGCTAGGTGGTGTCTCTATGCTCTCTGCTTTCAGTGTCCTGGCTGTACTCTTTGTGTTTAAGAGCAGCTTTTTGTTTTGTGCCAGAAAGGAAATCTGACCATCTGGCTCATGTGTTTGGTACTGTTGTATAACCCCTTCCTGACTGTCACTAGCCACAGCTTTAACAAGTCCCAGAAGGTGGTGATTCAAATGGCTAGAAT
The DNA here is from genome assembly GCF_000703405.1 of Apaloderma vittatum. Taxonomy (NCBI): domain Eukaryota; kingdom Metazoa; phylum Chordata; class Aves; order Trogoniformes; family Trogonidae; genus Apaloderma; species Apaloderma vittatum. The sequence goes on along the minus strand of NW_009723395.1, from coordinate 2,073 downwards.
TGCTCTACTTGGTGTCTCCACCACTATCTTCATTCTGCGGAGTGCCACTGTGAAATTAATGCCTTTATGCTAAGTTTAGAAGGCTGGAGACATTACTCTTCTTTGGCTTCTAGAAAGTTCAGTTGGGCTTTTTTGTGGGACAATGTACTGGGTGGTGAATGCCTCACACTGGATGTTACATTGACTTCAGTTATATTTTCTTTTTTGCATTAACTTCAATTACTTCATTTTCTTAAATCCAGGCAAGTAAATCTAAATCACCAAAAACTTCTGTATGACAAATTTCACCTTATATTTTCTTTGCATGCTGAGCTTCTCATACATTTTGCATTAAATCTACTTCTACACAGTGACATACTCAATCATTATGGCAAATTGCAATTTACTAGGAATCCTCAGGAATGTAATACATCCTGCTTTGTATTACGTTTTTATAGAATATTTCTGAAATAAAGGTTATTTCAGATGCAAAGTTTTTACTTATAAGTAGTTTCTGTAGTATCATCGCTATGATATTCATGTTGGTTTTACTTTCCTGTCTTTCTATTTTTGTTTCCTTTTTTCAACTGGTGAGTTTTTAATCTGTTAAACAATCTGTGAGCTTTGTACTTACTACTACTACTAAAACAGATTTCTGAAGATTACTCTGATGTTTACTTTTCAGTCTGTTCCCAAAAGAGAAAATAGAAACTTAAGAAAGAAAATTTGCTGCTGATAGCAAGTTGTTTGCGACAATGAGCATAAGAACTGATTTGAACAAATCAAAAGGGGTATGTGCAAACTGGAAAAAAATCCAAAGATGTCAACAAAAATAACCAGAAGTACTAAAAGGCTTATAAGGGATATGAAGGAGACTTAGGAAATTACCAAGGCATGAGTGTGGATATGAGTAGATTGCCTTGTATTCTGACAAAAGAACTAAAAATTATTAAATAAGGCAGCAGGAACAGAGTCAAAACAAGCTTTACTGTTTGTTCTGTACACAGCAGATCTGAGCAAAAGCAACATAGGATTTCATAAGCAATCTTTGCAAATACTGTGGGAAAGCCTGTTGAGTTTTTGGGGTTTTTTGAAATAGGGCTGGGAGAATGTGTTCAAGTGAGCTGAATTCTAACAGTAGCCCACAGAAAAAAATCTAGAAGTGGTCTAGCCTCTTCAGTGTCTGTAACAGGATTATTTCAATGATATTTGTTTTGTATGTATGATTTGTGCCCTAGGTAAATGTAGTCTTAGTCTGGTTCCTAAAATATTGACATGTTAATTTAGAATCATTGACATTTATTTTGTCTAGTTTGTTTTTCATATACTTCAAAGCAGTTATGTAAGAGTCATCTTATCACAGAATCATGGAATCATATAGTTCCTACACCACTGCCGTGGGTAGGGACACATCTCTGGTTGGTCAAAAGCCCCATCTAACCTGGCATTGAATGTTTCCAGGGAGGGGACATCCAGAACTTGTCTAGGAAACATGTTCCAGTGTCTTTCAACCCTCATAGCGAAGAATGTCTTCCTGCTGTCTAATGTAAATCTACCATCTTGAAACTGTTACCCCTTGCCCTATCACTATACTCTCTGATAAAAAGTCCCTTCCCAGCATTCCTGTAGGCCTCTTTAAGTACTGGAAGGCCTCTATAAAATCTTCCTGGAGACTTCTTTTCTCCAGGCTAAACAGACCCAACTCCCTCCACCTGTCCTCATAGGAGAGGTGCTTCTGTCCCTGATCATCTTCATGGCCTCCTCTGGATCTGCTCCAACACGTCCACGTCCTTCTTATGCTGGGATCCCCAGAGCACTCAGATTGGTGTCAACAGCAAACTTTCTGGGAGTGCACTCTATCCCACTGTCCATGTCGCTGACAAAAATGTTAAACAACATCAGTCCCTGTAGCAACCCCAAAGGAACAGCACTCATCACTGATCTCCACTCCAACATCAAGACGTTGGAAATTTGACTTCAGGAAGTATTTCATTTGATCTTAAATATGTCTTGGACACTCATTATTCAATCTTGATCATTAGCTACTTTTTATACACATCACCTTTGTCATGGGTTAGGGCTGGGCCGGCCTCT
>NW_009723394.1:947-1254 GCF_000703405.1 Apaloderma vittatum | reverse complement strand
GGGGACGCAAGCCCGCATGTGCTGTCCCTCTGTAGGGGTAGCAGGGAAGCCCTGCTCTGCAGCATGTCCTCCTCCTCCTCCTCCTTCTCACCAGAGAATCTCTGAGAGCTGTACTTACAAATCTCATAGCATGTGCGATGTTGTGCCAGCTTTAGGAGATTCCACCAGGATCTGCAGGTGTAATGTCTTACAGCCTCAGAGATACTCACTGTGAAGAATTCTCCTCAAAGTAGGTCTCTGCACCCTCGCCTCCGTCCTGCATTTAAGCTCTCTGAGTGTGGCTCCTCTCCGCTAGGTGCCCCCAGAC
>NW_009723394.1:0-798 GCF_000703405.1 Apaloderma vittatum | reverse complement strand
TGCTGAGCTCATCATCCTCAGAGACTGACAGAAAGTTGAGGAAAACACTTCAGAACTCAACGTCAGATTCAAAGTCTGAAGTTTCTTGCACATTTAATGGGTCCCACTGAGGGACACTACTCAGAAAGCCGCCCCAGTGCCCAGCAGAAAACTGAAGGCAGAGATGACACATCAGGAAAAAAACAAAATAAACATGGATAGGTTTTATTATTCCAAAGACGCTGACCCTCAGCCCTTGGGAAGGCAGATCTTGCCCTCATTCCTCAGGGAATTCCTGAGGTAGTGGGATGTCGCAATTTTGAAGGCTGAAGGCAGGTCTATGGTCCAAGATCTCCCAGGGTCAAGAGTGGTGAAGGCCAGGGCATGAGACCCTTGTGCTGCAAGGATCAGGTGCTTGCCCTTAGGTATTAGTGGCAGAGGCATCAACCAGAGCCAAAGGGAGAAGAACTCATCTCTGTTAGGGGCTTTTCGTACTTTCCCCACTCCTTTATCACCTCTACAAAGGCTGTCCCACTGTCCCACACTTGCCCCTCTTCCTTTGCAGCCTGATAGACAACCATCCTGCTACCACACCTTGCCCTCAATTCACTATTTTCTTTCCTTTATTAATATCTCTCTGTCCTCCTTGGCTGCTCCTTCAAACACAAAGCCTCAGGCTGATGCAGTTTTCCTATGAGTAACTTACTCCACACGAGCACTGCTCTTCGAAGTACATTTCTTGGTGTCCAGGCTGGGCCTCCCCAGCTGTACTGCATGATATTAGTTCATTTTCATGCTGAATCACACTGCAAAGAAAAG
>NW_009723393.1:0-9601 GCF_000703405.1 Apaloderma vittatum | reverse complement strand
ATTGCCTGGGAAGGTAATCACAGTTGAGCATATTTCACTGTGTGTTTTTGTTGTTATGCTGTTACTTTCTGATACTGATGACTGTTTAGATATGTCCTCAGGTGTGTTCTAGCAATAATGGACGACTACTCTGGAGACATGTTTGCAGTTAACTAAGAAAACCTGACGTGGATTGGAGATTATGGGTTAGCTTTTTACCAGAATTTGATATGAGATGTGGGAAGTTAGGGAGAAGCTTTTAAACTCTATCCTAAATGTTGTAAAGAAATTGTAGGTCTCTATAGTTTTAATTTTGAGTCTTTACTCCATTGCTTGTATTGGAAATACTGTTTTCAGTTTAGGTATAGATTGAGGTTCTCTGATGGCTGAGTGTTTGTTCGTGGTTAATGCTGAAGTTAAAATGAAAGGAAGAGGATTTCTCCCTGTACATACTAGCAATTTTTCATTTTTTTTTTTGTGAACTGTGAGCTAACTTCAGCTTCTCCACCTTCTTAGTGCTTGACCACAATCTGAAATTGAGACTTTTTCCCTCTCTTTGCAAGTGCACGAAACGTTTCGGAGGGATGCACTGCTGTCCCAGTAGTCTTATTGCTTCGGGTCGACTGGCAGACATTAACTCTCCTTAGAGGCAGGAAACACTAAAATCTTGGTTGCCTGAAAGTGCCATGGAATTCACTGTGTTAATATGAACAGAAAAAGCCAAATTTAGTCCTTGAAAGGAAATCTGTAAACTAGTTTGGATGACTAATTCAATTCATTTGTTTTCTGAGATTGCCTTCACTTTGTATGATTGCCTCTTATTTTAATTTGACTTCCCCAAGCTCAACTTTGAGCCTATATGGAGGAAGGGAAGAAGGGATCCAAGAGCAGAACTGTAGCTAGTTAGGTGTATTCTGTGTGAAATTCTTCACTTGATTGGGATGTTCTTTATTCTGTATATCATGGAGTATCAGCATCTTTCCTCCAAAGGCAAATATACTGAGGGAGATTATAAAAAAATGAAAGGAAGTCTTTTCTTATGTGGTAGATAAATGTGTATTGTAGGTAGACTTACTTGTCATGTTGTCGTTTTGTTAATGGGGGAAGCTCTATCATTACTGACTTGTGAATAATTGCATGAATTTTGTGGCTTGATTATCTAATTTATCTATTAATCCTGATTATTTTAGCTGTGTGTTTCTTGTTTTGAAGTTTCACTCTGAAGGACCGGTGTCAAAATGCATTTTGATTGTAGATATTGCAACAGTGTTGTTTTTTTTTTTCTTTAAAGTCTGTTTTGTAGGAGTATTTTCTTAATAAAGTGAACTTTTAATATTATGATAAATAAATTTGTGCCTTGGTTATTTGTTCCAAACACATATGATTATTTTTTTTTTATTTAAAGAAAAGATATGAGGGGTAGATACTGCCCGAAAGTAAATACTTATTAGTTGGCTGTTAACTTAAAAGCTGAATCTGTCTTGTGATTGGTCAACAGACTGCAAAAGTCCATCTTCTCCCTAAACAGGAGACATAAATACTGCATTATTTCTAAATAAGTGGGGAAATTGTCTCTGTTCATTAACTGATATTATAAGTTAAATAAGTAGTATTTCTTATTTTCTCTATTTTTGTATAGAAAGATGCTTTAGATCTACTTTGGAAAGTTTTGTAGAGACTCTCTGAGAATCATTAATACTAAAATAAAACAGTTGATGATGCATAGAAATTAAATGTTGCAGGAGAACTATGAAAAAACAAAATGCCATTTAAAGTCTTCCACTGGCATAATTCTGCATTACTTATTTTCATAATTTATGTTGTTGGCTTCACTTGTTGCAAATCGTTCATAGCAGTTTTATTAATCTTCCTTTTGCCTTAGTTTTCCTCATTTGTTCTCTTGCTTTCTTGTACCTTCTACCACCAACCTCATCTACTTCTGTGTCTTTGACCTTTCTCTGTGAAATAGAGCACAAGATGCTCTTTTCTAGCAAAGGTCCTGAAGAGGGTCTTGCCCTGTATTTATAGCATTGGATTGGACTTGATTTCCTATTTTCTGCAAGCATTCAGAATAACTTTGTTCTGTTGAGAAGATTAAGGGCAGTGTTTGCTTAAAAAAATTTAACGAAGTGCCTAACAGAGATATTCTTCATTTTGGAAACCGGTTGCTGTGGTTGCCATAGTAATAGCAAGATGTCTATTAAAGCTATTTTCTGTATATAATGCCTGTATTGTAGCGTGCTGTTGGGGGAGCTGAAGTTCTGTGCAGCTATACTCTTGAAAGAATTTTCCAGCTTTACATAGTTAAATTATCCAAGGAATTTATAGGAACATAAAACATGCGAATCTAGTTTATCATATCTATCGTGGAGTTGTTCATGCAGGCCATCATTTTGTGTCACCGTTTACAGTAATCTCAGTGAAATAACAGCTGTAGCAAAAGTGAATAATGCGTACAGAGAAAATTTGAACTACTTTAATATTTTTGAGTTATTTTTTATTTATTTGTAACTGATAGAATGATGAGCTTATAGTTCCAAGAAAAATGCTTGTAGACTTGGTTGTTTCCCTCGTGTGTTTTACGTGTAATGGGTAATAGCTCTAGTAATAGTGCGTGGGGTTAGAAAACTGGTAAATTAATGGTATGTTTTCTTTGTAGAATGCCCCATGAAATATGTATGGAATATGAAGAATCTTTAAATCTACTGCAGTAAAAAGATACTGCCCTAAGATTTCTTTTAGAATAATTGCTTTAAACTTCGTCAGAGAAAAGTATACTTGAATGCATTATTGCAAACCCGATAAAACATTTTTTCCCGAAATTACATGAATTATACCAATTTGAAGCATTTACCACATTGTTCCTTCATCGTAAGATATCTTAACCTAACAATGTTTCTGCAAAAAATATGTACTGTCTCTTAAGGAGAGGTGACAGTCGGCCAGTGCTAGCAAACAGAGATAGGTTTGGTCTAAAATCTATGGGGATTTATAAATATTCTGATACTTATTGGTCACAGAATTATGTAAAATTAATGAAACAGCTGAAAGACAGAAAAGCAATTGATGTTCAAAGTGTTGCTTCAGGAAGTATCCTTTCAATCTGGGACAGAGTTTTTAGACAAGGTTTTACAAATACTGCTTTTTGGATCGGGCTAATTTGAGCTCTGAATCAGTAGGTTAAGCTTAATGCTATGCTTACATATTTAACAAGTGATCATGTCTGTGATAATGTTTTACAACTACTCATTTTCAAAACAATTGTTCTGGAATTTTAAGAAAATGTTGGTTGTATTGAAGTAAGGACTTTTTTGTGGTACTATATGGATTAAAAATGTGTGTCTGGTTTGTAGGTGTTATTAAAACTCCTTTGTAGAAATCTTGTACTGGAGAGCATCTCCTGTTCTTAAGTAGGACATCTAATTCCTTGGGAAATCTACAAGGGGAAAGAGCTAGTGTAATGACAATAAATTGCAATTATGTCTTGACTAGGGAGACACTTAAAATTTCAAGCAGTAGGAAATAGTTTAATGGTTAGTTAGATATTAGAGGAGAAGTTTCAAGTGTAAATGCAAGTACACTTCCTTAGTACTGTCAAAGTAGATGGATTTCTTCTGGTGCCTTGATTTAAAGTGTTGCAAAGTATGGGTAGGCATGTATAGGCAAATATTTTTTGTCTTTTTACAAGACAGCAATTTCCAGGTTTGAAACCTTCACATCTTTATACAATAAAAATTAATAAACTTACTGGATAGTTGGAGTCTGTTTGTACCCACACAGCAGAAGTGTGGTAGTTGTAGATTTGTTCGTTATTTCCTCCCAATTTTGTTCTTGCCTGTTAGGCTTTATCAAAAACAAAATTGAGAATGCTTTAACAGCTGAGGACTAATGTGGGAAAAAAGTCATGTTGGTGACATCATGGATATAGAAATGCTGTGAATATTAAAAAGAAATAAAGCCAAACACACCCCAAAACAAGACTAAAAATCTTCAATTAAAAAAAAAGTCTCCAGCATTTTAATAATGCTTTATTTCAGGAATACTGTTAAGGGCTCTCAGCTTGACTGTGACACTGTTGTAAATGAAAACAAGGGATAACAAAGCTCTAAAGTTCAGATGAGCATTTATTTGGAAGAAAAAACTAAAAATTCTTTCTTATAGTCTAAAATATTAGCTGTTCCTACTGCTGTGTAAACAGCTATAAAAATCAATGCAGAGCAAGTCAGTAGTTAACAAAAACTCTTCTGTTTTCCCCAGTTACAGTCGTGTTTGGATAGCTGCTCTAGGAATGTTCCCCTCGAAGATGGAATATCAAGTTAGCTGGATTTTGTATTCATCTTTTGCCTTAATTATTAATGATAACAGACGAGTATAAATGTTTCAGAAATTAAATATAACCTGCACCTCAACTCTTCGTTTTGACCTATGGGTGCATTTTCTGCATTTGATGTTGTATAGACACAGTTTTTTGATGGTTCTTTTATATTGTACTAATCTTGCTCAATAAAGATGACTGGCATATGAGTAGAGTGCTCAGGTGTTGATGATGTGAGAGAGAGAGGCCCTGGTTAGACTTTTACTTGTTGGAAGTAGATCAGAGGAGGTGTGTACATTGTGTATTACCAACGGGTAGTATGTGTTAGGTTTATACTAAGTAGTATAATTTCCCTTCTTTTGGATGTTATACTAAACTGAAATAATTCAGACTTCAATGGCTAACTATGAGAGTCGGACAGCCAGAGTATTTTGGTGGCAAACAGCTCCAGAGACCTCATAGAATCACAGAATCATAGAATGGCCCAGGCTGGAAGGGACCTTAGAGATCATCTAATCCAACCTCCCTGTCATGGGCAGGGACGCCTGTCAACTAGATCGGGCTACTCAAGGCTCCGTCCAGCTTGGCCTTGAACACCTCCAGGGAGGGGGCAGCTACAATGTCTCTGGGCAATTTGTTCCAGAGTCTTGCCGCCCTTATACTGAAGCATTTCTTCCTAAGGTCCAATCTAAATCTATTCTCCTTCAATTTAAACCCATTTCCCCTTGTCCTATCAGTGGACACTCTTGTAAAAAGTCCCTCCCCAGCCTTCCTGTAGGTTCCCTTCAGGTATTGGAAGGCAGCTATTAGGTCCCCCCAAAGTCTTCTCTTTAAATCCTTGGACTTTGTCTTACAATTTGCCTGCTTCATCTTAGCAAGTTGGAATTTGTCCTTTCGTTTTGTGAATCCATTGGAATAGTCACGTGGATTAGAGGGGAAAACCAAAACAATTTCAGGAAAGGAAGGAAATGAGAACTTTTGCTGGTGAACAGGGTGAAGAAATAATAGATTCCTGCTTTAGAAAGCAGACAGAAGTTAGCCTTTTTCCAGCCTCTCTACCTCCTCTTTGTGAAGCTGTAGCATCTGGGGATGTAGGTGAGAACTATTCAGTCTCTCTAGAAGCTGTGAGATGCATTTCTAGGTTTGGAACTTCTGTGGCTGTCAGGAGCCATGTGGTGACAGCTTTCAAGGACACATACTCAGGCATGCACAGATAAGCACAAAGCATTCTTCTTCCTTGGATGCAGGGAAGGATTCAGGATTGCATGTTTTCTGAGCTGACATTTTGTCCTGGTTTTTATCATGTCAAGGCTGTCTGTAAGAGCAGCATATCATACCTGCTTTCTAACAATATTTTGTCAAGTGTATCATTTGCTTGTGTTTCTTGGAGAGATGCTGTTTTTAGAGGTGTAATCAAATAGTTTTTCTTTGTGTGACATCTTTGTGGGTTTATTTACTCTTAAGTCAAGCTTCTGACCTCTATCAGGCATTTCAGATGTTTTTGTAACTCTTGTATTCTCAACAAATTAATTTCTAAATATTTGCTCCCTGGAGCATGCTATGTGTTGCATATTGGCTCAGCATGGAACTTGAAAAAAAAACCCCAAACCATAGGTCTTTTTATTGTGTGTTAGATTGAGAAAATTCGGCCTTAAATGGATTTTCTATTACAAGGTGCTGTAGAACATGAATGTCTTTAGCACTTCTCAGTGGGAAAGTTAAATATTCGGTAGGAAACATGGGAGAAAAAGGGAAGAACTAAGTGCTTAAAAGAATAACTAATGAAAATAGGATAAAAAAGAAAAACTGGGGCAACTTGCAGATTACAACTTGCGCAGATGTGGAGGCAGGGACAGGTATCCTGGGAAGAGTACAGGGACGCTGCCCAGTTCTGTAGGGTTGGGGTTGGGAAGACCAAGGTACGGCCGGAGCTGAACTTGGCATGGGGTACAAAAAACACTAGAAAGGGCCTTTACAAGTATGCCTGCCAGGAAAGGAAGATGTGAGAAGGTGTATCCCCCATGATAAGCAAAGCTGGCAAGCTGGTAACAACAGGCGAGGAGAAGGTTGAGGTACTCAGCAACTTTTTGCCTCAGTCTTTACTCCTCTCTTCCCACACCTCTCGAGTAGATGGACCACAGGGCAGGGACTGAGGTAGCAAAGTCCCTCCCACTGTAAGAAACAATCAGATTTGTGACCACCTGAGCAACTTGAACATACACAAGTCTAAGGGACCTGGTGAGATGCATCCCGGAGTCCCGAGGCAATTGGCTCATGTAGTTGCCAAGCCATTCTCCATGATATTTGAAAAGTTACGTCAGTCTGATGAAATCCTAGCTGTTCTATGGCACGTGGATAACAGGAAGGTGATTTGAGACAGCCAGCATGGATTCAGCAGAGACAAGTCCCGCACAACCAACCTAGAGCCCTTCTATGATGGAGCGACTACATCAGTGGACAAGGGAAGACCTACGGATGTCATCTATGTCATATAGCTTTGTGATCATAGAATCATAGAATCACAGAATGTTAGTGGTTGGTGGGGACCTCTAGAGATCATCCAGTCTAACCCCCTGCCAGAGCAGGATCCCCTAGGGCAGGTCACACAGGAACGCGTCCAAGTGGGTTTTGAATGTCTCCAGAGAAGGAGACTCCACAACCTCCCTGGGCAGCCTGTGCCAGTGCTCTGTCACCCTCACAGTAAAGTTTCTCCTCATTTTGAGGTGGAACTTCCTATGTTTTCTAACTTAAACCCATTTTTCCTTGTTTTCCTTCCTCTTGACACCCCCCCCTCAGATATTTGTATACGTTAATAAGATGGAATGGACTTAGACGATAGCACATCTGAGAGATATCTAACTGCTTCTGTACTGAAAGCAGTTACCATACCGTTTATGAAACCAAAAATGGAAACAAAAGCCTTGAGAAAGTTCAGAAGGATCCTGTATGACATGACAGCAGAGTAGAGAAGGTTATTAAATACAGTGGAAGGTTATTAAATACAGTCCAAAAGGTACAATTCTATGTCAAATAAGGGGAGTGAAACAGACTATAAATCGTATCAGGCGAAGTGCATGGGAGCATTTCTAAGAGAGTTTGAGAAGCAATGTGCAAAAGGTATAAAAATTAGTGTTAAATGCTTTTTCTCAAATATACTGAGAAAAGCAACATTGCCAAAGATTCTGGAGGCCCAGCAGGCAATCCAGGCATAAAAAGAGCACCCAGCGAGCATAAGGCTCTGGTAGATGGACACAATTATATAATTTGTTTTCAGCATGGAAGAATGTTGAATGTATTGACTCCTGAACCCTGTACTAGGGAGAATTAGTCAGAGGATCTGTTTCAATTAAGTGTTATATTGTTAAACAGAGGTATTTTGTCCTCGGTGTGCGTTTTCACTGCAGTGTCGAGTGCGGAGATTTTCTTTCATAAAGACCACTCCTTTGAAACACAGTCCTACTGGATATGACAGTTACTGCTTGGAATTAAACCACAGCTCAGGAATTAATTAAAGGAAATGTATGTTTGATACAGAATTTTATCAGGAATGAAAACTTCTCTTTAGACTTGCTGAAACAAATCATTATTACTTCTTTCTCTTTAATTTTCAAAGAATGACACCTTATTTCAGTGAGTCCTACAAGTAGTTGTTTATAATTAGCCTAGAAGCATAGATATCATTTGAAATTTTGCCATAATTTAAATTTTCCATGTCAAACCTGTCTTTGCTTGGTCCAGAATACAGAAGAAAAGCTGAGCTGCATCACAGGATAGAAAGTTTTACTAGAATAAGCTGTGTTCCATTTTGTTTGCACAGTGTCTGTCTTTAGCCTTAAATATTGTTCGGTTTTTTTTTGTTTTACATGAGTTGTTTTTAGAGTTTAGTATCTGTGTTTATGTACATATTCCTATCTGAATCACCCTAAGGGAGGGAAAACCAAAAAACAGTAAGGTGAAAGACTGGAGAGAGTTCAGTGGGGTATAGAATTGAGAATGAGAAATTGATGTAACTTAAAAATAATAAAAATAATTTCTGAGTTGCAATATACTTTATTTTCTGCGTATGCTGCGCTTGTTACATAGTTTGTAAATGGTGTGTTTGTGTGTGGCAGTAGCCAAAACTGGTGTCAGGAAGTGATGACCTAATGCATAAGATCTGTGTCCTTCCAGCTTGACTCTGCCAGTGACACAAATAGGTCAGAGCAGGTAAAGCATACTTGTTCGTAAGTTCTGCACGAGGAACGCTGTGTTGTTTTGAGCACCACAGTATTAGACAGACATTGAGGTGCTGCAGTGTGTAATAAGTCTTATGGTTGAGGGAACTGGAGTTTTTTAGTCTGGAGAAGAGGAAGCTAAGAGGAGACGTCGTGGATCTCTAAAACAACTTAAAAGGAGCTTGAGGTGACTGTTGGTGTATTGGGTTTGCCTGGCTGGATTTTCGTGGTGGGGGGACTGTAGGGGTGGCTTCTGCAAGAAGCTGTGAGAAGTTTCCCCGGATAGAGCCAGTGCCAGCCGGCTCCAAAGACAGTCCCACCACTGGCCCAGTAACGATAGGAGAGGAACACCTCTGTGAAAACGTAGCTAAGAAATGGGGGGGGAAAAGAACTGCACCACACAGGAGCTGGCAGAGATACAGAGGAGTGAGAATCTGTGAAGACACCAAGGTCGGTGAGGAGGGGGGAGGGGGAGGATGTGCTCCAGGCGCCAGAGCAGAGGGTCCCTCGGATGGTGGTGAAGACCATGGTGCAGCAGATTATTCTGCAGCCCATGGGTGTGACAGGGTGTAGATGTCCACCCGCAGCCCGTGGAGGGTGTGGAGGACCCCACGCCAGAGCAGGTGGATGCCTGAAGGAGCCTATAGTCCCATGGGAAGCCCACGCTGGAGCAGGCTGGCTGACGGGACTTTTGTGACACTGTGGGGGACTCGAGCTGGAGCAACCCGCATTCCCTGTCCCCCTGTGCTGCTCAGGAGGAGGAGATGGATAAACTGGGATTGATGTTAAGCCTGGGAAGGAGGGAGGGGTGGGGGAAGATGTTACTTTTAAGATGTTTTTATTTCTTGCTACTCTTCTCTGATTCCTTCTTTAATAAATTTAACTAATTTCCCCAAAATCAAGTCTGTCTTGCCCGGGATGGTAGATGTGGATGATGTCCCTGTCCTTATCGCTATCCATGGGCCCTTTGTTCTGTTTTGTGCCTCATCTGGCTGAGAAGGGGAGGGTGATAGAGCGGCCACTGACCAGGGTCAAACCACTACAGTTGGTCTCAAGTAACAAACAAGAGGAAATGGCCTCAAGTTGCACGAGG
>NW_009723392.1:79375-93413 GCF_000703405.1 Apaloderma vittatum | reverse complement strand
GTGTGTGTGTGTGTGTGTGTGTGTTAAACTTTAACTGTTTACTGCTCAGGGTCAAGTTGTATCAACTGAACAATCAGCTTTCCCTAACTGAAAACAGCTGCAGCCATCCTGAGCTGCACTTTCGGAATCCTTGTATTAGAGTGAGACAGACAGAACTTAGAAAGTAAGTGTTCTGTGCTGCATTAACAAGAAAATTCAAACCCTTTTACAGAATTAATGGATTAGTATATTGTATTCTTCCATGTCATCAATGCACCCACTACACCTACACTATCTCCCTAAGACTTGCACGCAATTTATAATCATATCAACTTAAAATTGTTCCCTCTGCATCATTTATATTATCACTAGTGATGTAATGTGTGGGAAGCTTCAGACATCAACTGGTGAAGACTATCATCTTATACAGCTAAAGAATATTATCTTAATTTTATAAAAGGAAGATTGAATAGCAGAAGAAATAATCACTTGTCTAAACCAAACAGAAAATCCATAAATGGTGGAGAGCTGAAGCCACATTTCTGGGGCTATAATCAGAAAAACATCCTTTATATTTATCTAGTGAGTCCACACTGAAATGTTGTACTAGGCTGTGAGAAACTGACAATCACTTCCTTGTGTATTGAGTCTAAATCTCCTTTGAAGACCACAAATTCCAAATATTCATTAAGTATGTCCTGCACCCAGAAATACTGAAGATATTTCAAATTTTAAAGTAGGAAAGAAGCTTGTAAAATCAACTGACAAAGGTACACAGTAAAGTAATTAAAATTGACTTTATCTCTCTCTTGTCAAATTTCAAAATTATAACTGCTTGTCTAAAAGTGTCTACAAGATAGCTATTGAATTATCAGTTTAAGTATACTTCATTATCTGAGAGACAGTTGGTTTAACATACAGGACTTCAATATATTTCAAAAATAAAATCAGACAGAATTGATGGGTTTATTTTTTAAAAGTTACAAAGTTTTCACTGTTGGGTCTCCTGGGGACAGTGTCTTTCAGAAGAAAGACTCCATATTCCTGTCATGTAGACCACTGTATATATGGCAATATACCATAGTTGCCACTCCCTCTTTCAGGAAAATGTTGAACATCTTATTGTCTCGTGATTCATTGCAAGATATGCTTCTAATCTATTTCCGTAATAATTAACATAATAGGGAATCTGTGTAGTATTTTCATAATGATCCTAAAACAGGTAACTGATCTGAGCAACATCTCCAGAGGAGTGGTGAGTTTTACTGACTCGTTGTCTTCCCCAGAGTCCTGAAACATAATAAGACTGGAGAAAAAAATTGGCTTCAAACTGTAGAGAACCTAATACAATTACTGTCTTCAAATGAAAACAGTAAAGTAAAGAAATTCAAGAATGTAAGTGCTACTTCTGTAGTTAAGGTCTCAGTGATAGTGAAGGTGAGCAAAACATGTCAACTAACTATAAAATTGATGTGAATTTACAAAGGGAAACCATGCTTAACAAGCTTGATGAAAATCACTGAAGAATAATGAAAGTTGACAGCAATGACAATGACAAGTTCACTTAAACTTCAGGAAGCTCTGGGTGCACGATCTCCCTGAAGACCCTTACACATGCTTAGCAAGTGCTATATGATTGTGAAAGATTAAAAAAAAAAAAAAAAGATGGATTAAAATCAGGATAATTATGTCAATAAAAGGAGTAACCAACTCTGAAGTACACAACCAGAGGGGATACTGATGGAATCTAGTCTGCATCTTTTTCACAAGGCTTGACTATGCAAGAACATATAACAGGTTTATTTTAAAGCACAAGTCCCCAGATGGCTCCAGATCACGTCAGACAATTAGCCTAGGTAAAAATACTCCAACAAAATGTCAGGAGTGGCTTACCTTAGATTAATTTTTTTCGGTTGATCCAACGTTTCCTCATTTTGCATCACTTTTTATACCTGCATCAGCAGAAGAATGAAATCCATCTCCTGCCCTGGGGATCATCTGCAGCTGTCTGACAGTAAGGCAAAGTGAGATAAATAACTCTTTCGGCCTTTCCTTCCAAAGCAACATTGATATTTCCTTGGCCTAAACTGGGAATTTGGATCATGGATGTATGACTTTGAAGCATAAGTAGCATTAGAAAGCTTAACATTACATTTAAAACCTGGGTTAGTCCTGCTCAGTGGAGTCAAAAGGCCTTGTCATCCACGCAGAGAGGTTAAAGGAATACAAAAGTGTTCAAAAACAGAAAGAAAGCAGGAGAAATGCTGTCTTCATTAGGAAAGTATCCCTACTTCATAAGCATCTGTCTTAAACTGATTTCCTGGTTTAATCTTTGCAATTATGTCTACCACTTACTTCTTGAATTCTGAAGTATTCCATGACACTGTTTCTTAAGGGTTCATGTTTTAGCTTAATTCTCATGGTCAAATCACTTCTCTCTCAAGTTTTGATGAAGTGACCACCATATTCTGTACAAAATATTGCATGATTTTTCTATGCAATATTAAAATAAAATAATTTGGAGACAAATACTTCGCATCTTGATTGCGCTGATCTCTGCATTCACTTTCTAAAGCTCTGGAGGCACTTTCTTGATGTAGAAGCTATATAAATGTAAATCACTTTAATCATTCCTGCTACAATATAAGCATTTCACAATGCTCATAATACACATTGCAGAATTATTTGGGTGTTATTTCCAAATTTCTCCAGCAAAAGACTTTCCTAGTTTAACCTCAGGGTCAGAGTCTATCAAGTAAATATGATGCAAGTGCCTGATAAATTTCACCACACTATTTGCAAGGCATTTTTCATTCATATTCAAGTCAGAAAATGTTTTCTTTCTCCAAGCACTTATTCGTCTCCTAGCACACATAGATTCACTCTTTGGTTTCCATTTGCTAGTAGAAACTCATATTTTAAATGCATTAATTCTACAAAGCTTCATTTATAAAAACGGCATGCTCATGTTAAGACAAATGGCCTAAAGCTTGAATCTCCATTTCAAGTGGAAATACAAACATTTTTCAAAAAACAGCAATTTCCACCACATTCTTTATGTTTCTCTATCTATACAACTCATTTAAAAATCCATTTCAAAACTATAGATATGGTGCTGAAGAAAGTCATCAACCTCGTTGAAGAATGCAGAGAAATATCCTGAAGTCTGCTTTGCTACTCTTCAGTGTAACTTAACATCTAAGAGCATAATACGAATTTTAATTGCTCATGTATCAAAGTAAGCATTACACACAAGACTTCCATACTGGAACAGGTTGTTCTACAAGTATAACACTGAATTTAAACATGTAATGTTCATTTTATTACCAATACGAAAGCTTTCAGCTGGTTCCAACACTGGTTTTCATGAATATTTTCTTGGAAGTAACCAACAAAAAGAATGGATAAGACAATGATTTCTGCTACAGAAAAAAGGAAACTGGAAATACCAGTAGTCTAGCGAGGAAAAGCGTAAGGGAGAAACATGAGCAGAGCATATCATGGGAAGGATTACCAAGATGGAGAAATCATGTTTTTCAGTGATTTGCATTAAAACACTTCCTCTGTGAATATTGCAGGTCCCAGCCACTATACTACTAAGTAAATGTTGTGGCTGAGCTAACATACATCCTATGGCACTGGCCCAGCATCTCTTTGCTAAGCTTATGCCTCGTGTCCTAGAAACACCTGAGAAATTCCTATGGCAATAGTTATGCCATTTTGGCAGAAAAGAGTTGTTCTGTTTCAAAGAAATGCTCACATATAGGAAACAAGGGAGAAAGTTGTTACTAGCATAAACACTGTAGGGCAAGTAACATTATTTACAGCTCTTTACTAAATCATTCTGAATAATGCCAAAAATCTGCAACCCTAAACATTAAACAGCGTAAGAAATATAACATTTAACAGTAAATTCAATGAACTATTGTCAATTTGATTAAGAAAATAACATTGCCATAAGTCAAAAATGAAATTGATCATTGTAAGGAAGTACCTGACTCTCATCTTCAATAGTGAATTTTGATTCACTGCTTTTTTTTTAATATCTCACATATATATATAATCAAACTATACAAAAAAAACACCAACATATTAGAAATTGTTATTGATTGATTGGAATAATTTGTCATTGCCATGTGCATCATTTATGCTTAAAGCATGTGTCTTTTCACTTCACAGAAAGAAATGCAAGGACAGGCAGTACAGTTCCCTTACATGGAAATTCTCCAGGCATCTTATACATCGTAATTTATCATTAGAGTGATTCAGCTTATGTTTACACTATCTCATTGATTGAGCAGACAAGGATGAATTGAATATCATAAAGCTGGAAAAACACTGTAGGAAACCAGAACCACAGTATTTATTATGTGATTATTAGCACTCAGTAAAGTGCTGGTAAGATGCAAAGTGCCTGAAACTCTGCTCAGCGTTGTATGAAATGAAGTTTGCAGTTTGGTAGAGTGTTTACACCATGATTTTTTCAGTCATTTTCTATGTCTATGACTACCTCTTCAAGGGGCCACTTGTCATTCCACTGGTCTTTTTGCTTTTCTTATGTGAAAACAAAATTTGGTTCAAAAACATTTGTTACATATTAAGCTCCGCTATCAGCCCACAGAAACGAATTAAGATTTTTTTTCCAGACAGGTATAATGCCTTAAAAGCCAACAAATGCAGAGAAACAATAAATTACACTGTTCTGCAGTAGCTGTCAGCTTAGATCTGTGGACATTTGGCTACTTGCCCATAACTAATAAAAATATGAGTTCCGACTCTCAGTACTTTAATTTTTTTAATTAAATATGGTTGCTAACAGCCCCTACATACTTATGTTACACACATTTTTACCCACACACTTTCCTGATCATTTTTAAATCTACAAAGTGCTCTAAGAAGGTTGTAAGTGAAGAAAATTGGACCCTGGATAGAATAATTTCAGAATAATTGAAATGTTGAGCTCATTTAGAATAGCTAAATACTTTTCCTCCTTCCCTTCTACAGTCACAGATATTTTACTAATTTGGTATATACATTCTATAATTAGTACAGTATTCACTATTCATTCTATTTATGTTTCATATTTCCAAGTGCCAGTTTTAAATATTCTTCATAGTTTTTAAACCAATAATTGATGCACACTTGCTACTATTACACTAGTACTGCAGCAGGCTGACCAAACCAATATACTTAACATCGATAAGATATTGCTCAATAATATTGATATTAATGATCAGTACTTTCATCCAACCATTTAAACACCATACTAGAATACAAAGTAACATCAAAAACAAAAAAATAGATGGAGGGTTTTTGCTAAATATGGTGGACACCATTTTGCGAAGCATATGCTGCACAATTTGCACAAGGTTACCACAAGAGGGGATGGATTTTCTCATGAGGAAAATTGTCACAGCAACAATGAAGTAATGATCTGCGATCAGTTAAATATCTGACCCCTGCTGTCAAAGATGAGGTCCTTAGATGTATTTTTGTGTCAAAGGAATAGATGGATTTAATCTCTATCTGTGTAACAGTGAGAGATTCTGGGCACTAGAGAACTTTGGGAAATTAGGCTGTTAATGCAGTAATAGGAACAAGTGGTTGCCAAATATTTTCACAGAGAAAATTTCCGTAGCTGAAATAAAATGTATACATTCTGATTTGCGCACAGCTTTCTGTGTCTTTTTGGATCACAAAGCTGTTGTACTGCATATATCTCTCTGTTTTTAAAGTCAACAGTCACCAAAAATGGCAATAATACTTTGCATAAATGAAGACATTGCAGATTGTTATGCGACAGAAAGTTAACAGAATAAAAGAAGAAAAGCTTTTGTGATTTCTCCTGTTGGAAGTTTTAAAACATGCTGCATGGTAAGCCTGCATTGTTTTTTCCCTTAGGGAATGTCAGAGGTAAGCAGCCAGACTCCCTATAGCAGAGTCAATACAAATCTTTTGGTGGAAATGACGAATAATGCTATTGTATATTTAGATACCAGAGGAACAGCAATCAGACAGTATTGTTCTATAAATAATGAATCAGAGGCTTTTCAGAATAAAATCCATGCTGGTGTTATTTCTTCTTTATCCCATCTTGGTAATGAAAGACCCTTAGACAGTAACTGTTTCAAGTTCCCACAGGGCATTCAGTCGCATTTTAAAAGTTGATGTCCTGAGGATGCTTTTTTCAATACATTTTAGCAGTCATGCTTCTGGAAAGGAAAAACTTAGATGTTTTTCTTTGAAATATAGTTCTATTGAATCAGAAGTATTTTGCTCCAGATAGATTAAGTTTAACATGCATTCAGTAAATTGAACAAAAGATTTCCATGATTCTTTGTGTGAATTCAGGATGAACTTTCCTAGTGCAGAGTAATGCCTACATGTGGATTGTCCCAATGTTGAGAAACACACTTCCCTGTCCCAGGATAGAAACTGCTGACTTTTATTTTTTTTTTTAAAAAAAAAAGTAATAACTTCTAATTCCAGTCCTAATATGCTTATAACAAAGGTCTTCACTCCAAAGGCAAAGAAATCAACTGCCACCCAAAAAAATCCTAAAAGCTGTTAGATAGAAAAGCAAGACAGTGTAATTAGGGTATTAATGAATTCATATATCTATGAATTTGCCTGTTCATACCTGTTCTTACTCCTAGCATTTATACTGTTCTGCTGAATAACTACATACACAGTATGTATTTGGACGTGCCTCCTGAAAGCTCCAAATGCCCTTTAGTTCTTCTATTAGAAGAAAGTGAACAACTGATACCTTCTCCATGCCACTTATGTTTTCATGGACTTTTATCACATCTCTTAGTCACTTGTTTTTAAAACTGAAGTGTCAATCCAAGTGTCATATGTGTTACTATTGCTGGAATCAATGAAATCAGGGTCTGTACTCCTTCAAAGACTCAACAGTATTTTCTACTTTGTGATTGTGAGTAACCATACAACTTCACCCATTAAGTCTTCTCATGGGTTCTGAAGCAAAAAAGAAAATGGTGATGTGTATTTTCAGACCTGAAGTCAATCAGTGGTCTGTCTGCAGGCTCAATTAAAAGGCTATATTTATTATGGACGAATTAACTCTCTTGCCCTTAACTTTAGCAGTTACCATGCACAAAGCACTATGAACCTGCTGACCGTGCCTGCTGGCATGAAGACTTGAGACTTGGTCAGTGCACAGATAAACAGTGCTGAGATTTTTTTTTTTCCCCTGGACTCCACTTTGATATTTGGCCTCAGGGTTTTCTGGAACATTGGTTCACATTCTGCCTTCATTTCCAGCCATGCACGCAACTCCTGGGGACAATCTGATCCACTTAATCTAGGAAATGAAGAGTCATGGAGCAAATTACAAAGTAAGAAAATCTGATCTTATCTTGCCTAACTTGCTTTGGCATCTGACTTATCTCAGTATACTGTTTTCTTGTGAGTTCATTTTCTGCTTTTCCATGAGCATGTCAGGTTTCTTATTTCTCTGCATTTGTCCTTAGTTGTTTATAGCCTTTAGTATTTTGATACAAGTTCATTTTAATTACATTTTTACAAAAGTCATAATTCATATTCTGGTAGAGCATTTGCATAGTGTCACATACTTGTTAAAAAAGCTAGAAATATTTCTTTTGGAAACTGATTTTCTGTTTGTTGTAGATGTGTGTTGACTCTCTTCAAAATTAACTAAGCTCATAAAACATCAAGCTTGTTCAAACTGCCTTTTGCATTCACATCAGCACCTTTCTTTTGCCCAACTGGATCATTCAGACATAAGTCTGTTGTCTTCAGACCTTCTGAGATTGCCCTAATAGAATGAAGATGGACCATGAGTAAATAAAAGATTTACTATGGGATATTTGCTTGTCAATTTAGTCAAGTTCCTAATATAGAAGCATCATCATCACCAGAGAAAAAATATCACCAGCTGGCAGTTTTGTTTGCAGTATTACCAGAGAAACCATAAGCTGAAAAGAGACAAAGATTTTTCTCTATCTCACAAGCTGTCTCTCTGAAGCATGTAATGTTGACTTTTTAAACATCATTCAGCTTATTACCAGTCTTTTGGGAACAAACTTAAAAACTTTATTTCTGAATTTACTCATTTAATTCACATCCATCACAAACTTCATGGTGTAAAACAAGTACAGTAACTTCAGGCACCAGTACAGATTAGGGGATGTCCTGCTGGAAAGCAACACCATGCAGTTCTAGGGAAGTTCTTCTCAGATATATAAATATCTGAGGGGTAGGTGTCAAGGGGAAGGAGATAATCTCTTCTCAGTGGTGCCCAGTAATAGAACAAGAAATAATGGGTTTAAGTTAGAACATAGGAAGTTCAATCCCAACATGAGGAGAAACTTCTTTACTGTGAGCATGACAGAGCCCTGGCACAGGCTGCCCAGAGAGGTTGTGGAGTCTCCTTCTCTGGAGACATTCAAAACCCGCCTGGACGTGTTCCTGTGTGGCTGCCCTAAGGGATCTGCTCTGGCAGGGGGATTGGACTAAATGATCTCTAGAGATCCCTTCCAATCCCAAACATTCTATGATTCTTTGATTCTATGATTCTGTGATTTCATTTCCAGGGAGCCACAGAGAGAGGACGAAGGGCAACAAGTACACCAAGAGACATTTCATTTTGATGTAAGAAAAAAATTTTTTACAGTGACAGTGAGAACATCCATTCACTGGAGCAACCTCCCCAGGGAGGTGGTAGAGTCCTCATCAATGGAAATTTTTGAGATTAGATTGGACAGGTGGTAGAATGTCTTATGTAGGTTCCTTTTCTAATGCAATATTGCATGAGATGATCTTTCAAGGTCCCTTCCAGCTTGGCCTATTCTGTGATTTTATATTCTATGTCTGTACTTCTTTATGACAGGACAGCTCTAGTAAGGTTTTACATACACTTCTGAGATACTTCAATAGTCTTATTTTTTATCTCAGACCACCAATCTGAGACAAAATTACAAATGGAAAAAAACATGAGGTTTGTGTTGGATCAATAATGTGATTTTGTTGTTATTAATTTTTTAAGGTTTACTTTTTAGACTTTTCCTAAAACTAGTCATAAAGTTGGGGGATAAAACCAAATTACTTTAGAAACCCTTAAAATATTTTAACAAAGTCAAAAATTTCTGCAATTGTTTTGAAATATACAAGAGAATAGAAGATCTTAGAAAAAAAATTGATGAAAGCACAGAGGTAGGGAAAACAGAAAATTCCCCTGATTTGCTCTCCAGAAAAACATCTTCTGTGGTGAAAACATAACTACTATAGTGGAAAAAAGATTCAAAGTTGTTCCGTTTTCTGAAAAATTTGCACCATGTATAAAGTCAATGATGTTCACACTGTATTACATCAATACTGAATGCTAGAGTTAATTGAAGCTCCCAGCAGTTCGAGTAAAAAGAAACAGCGCTACAGAAAAAGAAAACTAATCCTTTTCATTTTGATTCTGAGTCCAAACAGATTATAACCGAAGCCCCGAGTAAGTTTTTTATGGTTAATTAATGATGGGCTAATTTGCTTTAGGCCGCAAAGTATTCCTGCCACTCATTAATCTCAGAAAATGCCACAGGCTACAGTTGTTACGGTTCAATTAAAAAGTGTGCCACAGTTGCAAAGCTACAGAAAGCTGTAAATACCGTATTTTGCCAAGCATTTACATGACCAGGATAATCTGTAGACAAAAAAAGGAGTGCAAGAAGAAGAAAGAGCCTGGTGCCAGATGCTTTAGGCTGACGTAATTTATTTTTTGTCACTGTGATTAGATAGCTCTAAATTTATACGCTTGTGCAGCCTCTACATGACACTTTTTCATCTTTGTGTCATTCTTTATGATTACACTGTCCCCAAGTGAAACCCAAGGGAAAGACTTTTGTAACCCTTTTGGTTTGGTTGTGCCCAGGCAACCATGATTCAAAAGAAGGTGTCAGCATATCTTCGAAGCAACACTCACACACACACAGACACAAAGTATTTAAAAATGGATTTCTGCAATGTTTATGCTGAAGTGGGTCTGTAAGCAAACTCAGATGAGGAAGTCAACATACAAAAGTATACAGAAAGAGAGAACAGAAAATATAATAAGATTACATAGAAGGAAAAAAGTGCTAAGACCTGGAAAAAAAGATTTAAATGGCATACAGTGAGAAAAACAGTAAAACAAAAATAACCACAGAAACATTAAAAATGAAGGCAGAACACAAAGGAAAAGTCCTCACAGGAATCAAAAAACATTATAGGCTTGTCGTCAACATACACATAAATACACAAACAGAATGGAAAAAGCACAGAAAATGACAGCCCTGTATACAGAAGAGAAAGATCAGAAGAGATTAAAAGGAAAATGGTTTGCTGAAGATAAGGATGCAGCAACCTGACCAAAGTGAAAAATGACAGAAACCACACAGATAAGGAAAAGTCACCATAGAAAAACATAAGAAACGAAGTGCTAGAGATCACTAGACAAACAAGAAATCGGTTCAAAAAGAAGTTTAAATAAAATAAATAAATAAATAAATAGAGAACTAAAATAAACAAAAAGAAACAATACTGTGTTTTCACACTTGGTGCCTAGGCATGAGGAAAAGATTTAAGCATGAGATTCCTCCATCTCCTGAATTTAAAGTGCATTATGTGGTTTGCTGGAATGTGAGAAGCAGACAGCTTCAGTCCTGCAGGCAGCAGAGATGCCCTGAATAAGTTGAAGAAGAACCTCATTATAATAGATCCTACAGGAACTATTAGACATGTGTGATACTTATTTGCTCCATACCTCATTAAGAATGATACCAAAATAAAGAGAAGTTAAAAATGACTGCAATGGGAAACAATTTTTACACGTATTAATCTGTGTATTGGGTCTGCCTGGCCAGATTTCAGTGGCAAAGGGGGCTGTAGGGGTGGCTTCTGCAAGAAGTTGTTAGAAGCTTCCCAAGTCTGACAGACCCAATGCTAGCTGGCTCCAAAGAGGGACCCACCGCTGGCCAAGGCTGAGCCTGTCAGTAAAGTGATAGGAGAGGAACGCCTCTGTGAAAACATATTTAAGAAACAGGGAAAAAGAACTGCGCCACACAACAACTGGCAGAGAGAGGGAGGAGTGACAATATGTGAAGACCCCAAGGTCAGTGAAGGAGAGGTGAGGATGTGCTCCAGGTACTGGAAAAGAGAGTCATCTGGGTCGTGGTGAAGTCCATGGTGAAGTGGGTTGTCCCCTCGCAGCCCAGGGGTGTGGCGGGGTGTAGATGTCCACCTGCAGCCTGCAGAGGATGCCACACCAGAGCAGGTGGATGCCTGAAGGGGGCTGTGACCCCGTGGGAAGCACTGGAGCACTGGAGCAGGTTGGCTGGTGGGACTTCCGTGATGCTGCAGGGGACTCATGCTGGAGCAGTTTCCCCTGAAGGACCATCCCATGGAGAGACTCACTCTGGGGCAGTTTGTGATGAATTGTCTCTCATGAGAGGGACCCCATGATGTCCCGGGGAAGAGTGAGGAGTCCTCTCCTGGAGGAAGAAGCCACGTTGAATACAACATCAGATGAACTGACCATAATCCCCATTCCCTGTCCCCCTGCACCGCTCAGGGGGCGGAGGTGGATAAATTGGGATTGATGTTAAGCCCAGGAAGAAGGGAGAGGTGGAGGAAGGTGTTATTTTTAAGATCTGGGGGTTTTTTTATTCCTCACTACTCTTCCCTGATTTGTTCTTTAATAAATTTAAAACTAATTTCCCCAAAATTGAGCCTGTTTTGCCCAGCACAGTAGATGTGGGTGATCTCCCTGTCCTTATCTCAAACCATGGGCCCTTCATTATATTTTCCCCCTCTGTGTAGCAGAGAAGGGGGTGATAGCGCAGCTGTGTGAGCACCTGGCCACCACCCAGGGTCAAACCAGTACAATCTGACTATGCAAAAATCTGTTAAAATGAGAATAAGTGTGAAGTTTAGCTATCCAGTTTTCCACAGTTTCTGCACATCTTATATACAGCAAAATAGCTGTTCTTCTTGTACTGTACCTAAATCAAAGAAACCTTTTCATTAAGATCTCATATTAGCTTTCCAGCTTGCCTTAGTAATTCTACAGCAGCTTTCCTGTTTTGTAGTCTTAGTTTAGGCAGAATAGATTGCATTTTGTACAAAGCTCATTGACCTATTCTGAACTTTTTATTATATTAAGAATTATTTTTCTAATTATCGGGATATTTTGAAACACTAATCAGTCTTCACACCCCTCATCATCACTCATGCCACTTATTTCCGTGACGATTAATACAAAATCTCCTTTCAGTAGCTTACTGTAAATGTGATAGTGAAATCTATATAACTTGTAGTTTCCCGCAAATTCACACAAACCCCCCACTGGATTAGGCATCAAACGATATTCAGTGAGAATTTTATCACTTAGTTTAGTGTGTGGAATGCTAAGTACTACCAAGAAGCCATACCAAATCCATAAAAGTAGAAATATAAGTATATTAGCATAAAGAAAAATTTGATTTGTAAAATGCATCGCTTATTAGGAACAAAGGCAGACTTGCAGGGAAAAAATATTAAAGGCCAGATTACTAGCTGATACAAAGTTGTGCTACCCTAAACCAGCTCTACAATATTAGAAAGCATTCCTAAGTGTCATCATCAGGCTGGAAGATTGGGTAAGCATATTATTTCTGAACAAACATCAGCAAAGCATTATCAGTTTCAGATCCAGAGCAAAAGAAAGCAAACAGCAAAACAAACATTAAGTAGGGATATCTCTATTCTAGTTAAAAGAGGTGTAACTTTAAAATACACATTCTGAATGTATGAATTCCAAGGAACATCATTACTGAACAAGGCCACATCAGCATTTAACTTAAAACACTACATCCTGAGAAAAGAATAATAATAAAAATGGGATTCAGTACAATTACTTGTTTCTTTTGAGGTTGTTTGTTGTAGCAATTCTGACTCTACAAGCAGAACATTCATATTCCCAGAGGAATTCCCAAGTTTGAAACGAATGTTACATTACATATGCTACTCCATTACCGTATCTACAGGGAAAAGTTTGAGTAATAGGCCTTTCCACTCAATTCCTTTTTACTCATATATGAATGATGAAAGAGGTAGGGCTGTGAAGGAGAGGTAAATGGAAGGAAAAACACAGAACTAGATGAACAGAGAAACAATAGCAAAAAAAAAAAAAAAAAGAGCTTGTGAAAGACTTATATACCAGCATCCGAGAAAAGAAAAGAAGAGAAAAACCCCAAACCTTTTAGCAAACTAGAGCTTTTGAAGGATTTCTAGGGGGCCTCTCTGAAATATGGTCTGGAAATGTTACAAAGGTAAATCCAGTCTATATTGCAGAAAGTTTCTGACAAGTATTTTAAAAACTGCTATCTATGTAATCAGAGGGTGGAAGGGGTAAGAAAAAAACTCCAAACGTAGTTACTTTGGGATTTTGAGTTCCATTGTCGCAGGAGAAGTTCAAAAAGGTCTATAACTGCCATCAAACTCTGCAGGCAGGAGGCGTATTTACATAAAAGTCAGACAATATATTAAACTGTGCATGCTTAGAAGCAGATAGATGGAATGGAGTCACAACTCCAAATGAATATTAATCCACTACTATGGCTAATTTTAACAGCTTGAAAGTCAACAAACACATTTGTCTTAAGTCCAGAAGGAATAGATATGCGTTTGAAGTGAAGTGATTAAATTATTGCAGGAAATAAAAAGATAGTATTGCAGCAAGTGTTAGAAAAATGAAACAGTGGCTTGTCAGGTATCTAAATAGAAATGAATCCAGATAAAGTATAATTAAATGTGAGCATTATAACAATTTTTTATGCTTCAAAGCTATGCATTACATCTCATTTATCTTCACTCGTTGACTGTTCTCAATGGGCAAAATTGGTTTTTACTAGCTATTATTTTCTAATATCATGAAAGTAGTGGGTTTTTTCTCTGTGTGTCAATGCATAGGTTGCAAAAATTCTGTCCCTGACCCAAAGATATGAATGTCCAAATGGCTTGTGAGACACAAGAGAAAGCAGTGAACAGAGGCTGAGTTTCTTCTTCAATT